>NW_006922096.1:1854233-1870599 GCF_000298275.1 Orycteropus afer afer | reverse complement strand
AGCACAAGATGAGTATCTTACAGCACAGTTCTGAAGGTCAGAAGTCCAAACTGTCTTATTGGGCAAAAAATTAAGGTGTTAGCAGTATTGGATTCCTTTCTGGAGGCTATAGGGGAGTATCACTTTCCTTGTCTTTTTCAGCTTTTTTAAAATTAAGTTGCTAATTAGCTTACCTTAAAATAATAGGACTATCCAGGAGTAGGAACCCTAGTGGTGCAATGGTTAAGACCTTGCTTTTCAGCAATTCTTTTAGAAATTGATCATTTCCTGGGCTTATGGTCCTATTCTTCTGTCTTCAAAGCCAGAAGTATTTGGGCTGATTACTTCTCATGTTGCCCTCTCTCTGGTCCTCTCACTCTTCTGTCTCCTTATTCCACGTGTAAGGATTTTTGTGATTGCCTTGGAACACTTGAATAACCCAGGACAATCTCCTTATATCGAGGTCAGCTGATTAGTAAGCTTAATTCCATCTGTAACTTTAATTTATCTTTGTCATGTAATCTATCATATTCACGTGTTCTGGGGTGTAGCATATGCACATCTTGAAGAGAGGGACCATTATTATACCAACAGTCCACCCTCTTAACCCCAGTGATTTACATCCTTTCCACAAGGAAAACACATTTATCCAATTCCACCATCCCTGAAGATGTTAACCCTTATAGCATTAACTCAACATCCAAAATCTCGTCAACTCAAAAGTCAAAATGTTATCATCTACATCACCTAATTTAGGTAAGTGGGGCTCTTCATATGATCCATTCTAAAGCATAATTCCTCTCGACCAGTGAAACTTAAGAAACATGTTATCTGCTCCCAAAATACAGTGATGACATGAACATAGGATAACAGTTACAGACATTTCCATTCAAAAGGGAGAAAATGGAAGGAAAAAAGGAGTCACCAGTACAAAGAAATTTTGAAATCTATATGGACAAACTCCTTTTGCAGTCAAGGCCTAGGAATTATCTTCTGTTGCTCTGGGCTTCATCCTCGAGGCTTGATACTCTGTCCTCTAACTCATCATTCTGTTTCCATTAACCATGACAAGAGTTTGCAAAGGAGGAGGAGTTTTATCAACCCATTTCTTGCCAGTACAATTTTGGGGATACAACAGATAACTTTCATTTTATCTTTTCTCTGTTCCCTCTCAGTCTAAGCTGGCATTATTTTCACTGATATAATGTTTTCAAGAACTTTGTGTGTTTCCCATGTATGTCACAGAGATTTACTCCATTAAACAAAAGCATCCTCCACAGAGCTTTTCCTGGATAGGTCTATTTCTGCTTCTTCTAAGATGGCTGTGGGTACCTTTGAAGACACATCTGGTCTCTTCAAAGAGCTTTCTGTATGACTGAATAGTCTGACTTTGATCATTCCCAGGTGCTAGTGAAAAATCTTTGTCACACCCTTGGCTTACTCACCAAGAATATGATGCTCTCCTGAAAGTGAATCTCCAAATAAAGCATCTTGTGCAACCTGAGTAGGCTCAGAATTTTCCAAGTAATCAAGTCCTGGTTCTTTTTGCTTAATAGTTCTTTCCTCAATTTATCTCTTTTTTTTTCTTGCACTTTACTATAATTAGCAAGAACAATCCATGATGCAACTTCAACACTTTGAAAATCTCAGCTAAACATCCAAGTTCATCATTTACAAGTTTTGTTTATAAACAACTTTAGGACACATGTCAGCTAAGCTTTCCCAAATATATAATAGATTTCCTCTCTCTCTGATTCTGCCACGTCAGACTGCCACATCTTGCTCCCAAATAGTGAGTGACATGGTCCTCATTTCTACCTGAGATCTTACAAGAAAGAATTCTCGTGTCTCTATTCCTACCAACTATATGTTCATACTGAGTTATAGAATCTCTAAGATTATATGTTTTCTCTACCATATTCACTTCATTCTGAATGAATTTCCAGAGTAATTAACATCCATATTTCTATTAACAGTCAGTTCAAGATTTTTGTTTTCTTTTTTCTTCAATTATGCCCATTGTTTTCAAGTGCTTGTTACAATAGCATCCCACTTCTGGTACCAGCATTGATATAAATTACGTATCACTGCTATAACAAATGAACAACAACAACAACAACAAAAATTAATGGCTTCAAATAATATAAATGTTTACATTTCTGGTTGATAGAAGTTTGACATGAGTTTTACTGGGCTAATATCAACCTGGAGGCAGGGATGTGTTTATTTCTGGAAAGTCTAAGGGAGAATTTATTTCTTGGTTCTTTCCAGATTCTAGAAATGACCTGCAATCCTTCATTCTTGGATCCCTTCCTCAGTCTTCAAAGCCAACAATGTTACCTCTTTCTCTGACTATTCTGTATTCACAATTCTCTCTGATGCTCTCTTTTTGTATGTCTCTTATGCTTTTCAGAACACTTATGATTATATTGTACCCACTTGAATAATCCTAGATGCCACTGACATAGAGTTGAATCCAACTCATAGACACACTGTAGGCAGGGTGGAACTACCCCATAGGATTTCCAGGGCTGTGAATCTTTACGGAAGCAGACTGCCACATCTTTCTCCCAAATAGTGAGTGATAGGTTTGAACTACAACAGCTAAGGTCTTAGCCATTGCACCACTAAGGCTCCTAATCCTGGATAGTCCCACTATTTTAAGGTAAACTAATTAGCAACTTTAATTTGTTTTCTGTAGCACTTAATTTATTCACAGGTTCTGAAGATTAGGGTATGAGCATGTTTAGGTGAAAAAAAAATAAAAACTCACTGCCATTGAGCTAAATCCAACTCATAGAGACCTCTCCTTGGGTTTCTGAGGCAGTTTCTCTACAGAAGTAGATTGTCCAGTCTTCCTTCTGAGTAGTGGCTGGTGGGTTTGAACCCCCAATCTTCTGGTTAGCAGTGAAATGTCTTAGGCACTAGACCACCAGAGCTCCATAGCAGTCAATCCAGTTCTCCACAGCTCACTTTTGTTCTGCGTGTTAAGTGCTGATACATAAGCTGTCAACTGCCACTACTCATTTCTTGCAGTATCACTAGATTACAAGCATCTAGGTAAAGCCTATCATTTTACTTGGTTTCCATTTTCACTGTTCACTTCATCTACATCTCAATTTCCATCTGTTTTTCATATACTATGTTTAGTCCTTCTAAAATCTTGTTGCCTGGGAGACACCCACAGGATTGGAAATATGTCAACAAACCTAGAGAGATGTGCTTTATTTGGAAGTCTGAAACCTATGTTAGGTATCAGATAAAATAGGTTGGCAATAAAAGGGGCTACAACTCGAGGAGGTTGCCCTTTCTGCAATGTTGTTAAGGGAGGTGAAATGTTTTTCCCCTGGTAATTAATTGATCTCAGTGACCAAATAATACAACTCAAAACAGACACTTTTTCAGCTATCATTTTTATTGTTTTAGCTAAACTAAGTAAAATGTTGTAAAAGGAGATATAGAATTATAAAATGAACAATTTCATTATTATATTCAAAAGAAGCATAGATATGGTCTAAATTAAATTAGACTATGGAATAACAGGGAAACACTGTTTGTCACTCCTACAAAAACACAAGAGGAGAACACTGGCAAATACATAGTTTGGTGTTGCCAATCCAAGCACAAGGAGGCTCGTTGATTGTCTCTAGCTATTACTATTTTCTATTGCAGAAAGGAATTATTTATAGTCATGCATCATTGAACATCCATGATAAACTCTGTGAAATATGATTTGGATGCTGTGCAGGTTCTGGTCCTGCTTTTTCTTTAAGCAATTAGTACAAGTTCATGCCTTAGCAGAGATCTTCAACATGCTGAAAGGGATTAGCTTTTGTGCTTAGCCTTCAATCTACATCATTAGCAATGCTCCATATCAAATACAGTTTCCTCTTTCATTTTCTTTAGCCTTGTAGCTTTTCAGTAGAGGCAATCTTTTACCAGCTTAGAAAATGTTTTCTTTGCTTTTGAGGATCATCATTATTGTAGAATGCAACATACTTAAGTTGTGAGCAACGACATTCACTGATTTTCCACCTTCATGTTGTTTAATAACTTTTTTTTTTCATTTCCAGATTGATAGTTCTTCTTCATCTACTGCTGCTGCTATCAGTAGCACTAGTTTGCTGCATTTGGGAACCGTGATGCTCTTCATGATGATATTTTCAAAAGAAATAAACAGAAATAATGCTACAACATTCAAGAGACATGTAACACACAAGATTGGCTGTTGCTGTCTAGAAGTCAAAGCACACACCATTACACAATGAACTTCTTAAATTGAAACTACAAAACAGTACATACATAATCAAGTAACATAGGCATTTATTGTGACTATAAAGACATATGTATTATAGGGGTCATATATATACTCTATACCATTATACATCTGGCAGTGTGATCACTCTGTATATAAGAGAGACATGAGATATATAGTTGCATGTGGGAAGCTGTTACATTTGTTAGGTCCAAATCTCTCAGTTCTGGTGGTGTAATGGCTAAAGCATTTGACTACTAACCAGAAAGTTGGTGGTTGAAACCCACCAGCCACTCTGCAGAAGGAAGACTGGGCAATCTACTTCCGTAAGGATTTACTGCCTTGGAAACCCAAAGGGGGTCACTATGAGTTGGAATCGACCCAATAGCAGTGAGGTTTTTTTCTTTTTTTTTTTAATCTCTGATAGGAATTTCTCCTCTATTTTAACTTCATGGGACCACAGACATATGTGGTCAGATGCTGCCTGAACCGACATTATGCAGCATATGACTATGTATTCTTCTTCTTCTTTTTTCTAATGGGTTTTATTAATCACTTCCATAAGCCATGCAAACAGCATTTATTAGCTCTGGCAGTAAAACATTAAAAAGATTGCATTTTCTTCTTAATCAGAGAGGCAAACATTAATTGAAGAAATCTCTAGGAAACAAATTTTCCTGTGTGCATCAGGTGATATTAGCTGCCCAGCAAGAGAGTAATGAAACAATCTGTGCAGAAACCACTTCTAGTCTGCTGAGCTCACCATCTGGATTCTGTTAAATGCATCACCATCCTTCCAATTCAAACATTAATGATCTCTGTGTGATAGATGGCCACGTTGTTGTTGTTGCTTGTTTATATTTTTTAAATTATCATCTGCTACATGCAACCACTATCCTAGGTCCTAAAAGGACACAGAGATGGATAAAGTATGTAATATTCTCAAAACTCTTAAAATGATTGAAGATGAGAAAAATATTTGCAGCTGAAACATAATAAAGGGAAACATAGAGGAAGGAGCTTTGTTGACACACTGGTTAAAGCATTTGTCTGCTAATCAAATGGTCGGCAGTGTAAACCCACCAGCCACTCCATGGGAAAAAGATGAGTCAGTCTGCTTCTGTAAAGATTGACAGCCTTGAAAACCCTATGAGGCTTTTCCATTCTCTCCTACAGTGTTTCTATGAGGGAATTGCCTCCATGGCAATGGATTAGTTGGGTATCTTATGGAAGACCATTTGTATTTTGTTAATCATTGTATTCTAAGTATTAGCAGAGTATCTGGAAAGTAGTAAGTTCCAAATAAATTCTATTAAATAAAGAAAAGAATGAATATTTAAGTAGATTCAATTAAGTAGACAGGCTAGGTCCAGATGGAGGAAAACCTTAAATTCGATGCTGAGGATTTTGTGTAAAGGAGAATATATGTGTTTATTAAAAATGGAGGCTAAAATCTATATTTGGATGTGAGTGGATGGAGCTATGCAACAAGTACAAATCTTTTATCTTTTTCTTTTCTTAGGACGTGAGCTCTACATCAGTTCACAGATAGACAGAAATCTGACACAATTTCTTTTTGTTTTCTCTCTGTGTAGGTGTTCAAATTCTCTTTTTCTTCTTCATTTCTCCCTTATCTGTTCTCTAGACTATCAACATTTCCCCTAAGGAAATCCCTCTTCCAGATTAATCAGCCTATCTTCCTTTATTTACTTGTGTTCTTCTATTGCTCCTGTTCTAATAGTAACAATGAGACATATTTTTCCAAACACTTCAGCAGACATTTTCTGAGCAGATCAAATTCTCAGAAAACAAAAATCTACTGTCATCGAGTTAATTCTGAGCTCTGGTGGCATAGTGTGTCTAAGGCATTTGACTGCTAACCAGAAGGCTGGCAGTTCAAACCCACCAGCCACTCCTGGGAAGGAAGATTGGGCAATCTACTTCCATAGAGATACTGCCTCAGAAACCTAAGGAGGGGTCGCTATGAGTTGAATAGGACTCAGCAGCAGTGAGTTTGTTTTTTTTGGTTTAGTGACTCTATGGAACAGAGTACATCTGCCCCATGGAGTTTGCAAAGCTCTACAGCAGATTTCCATATCTTTCTCCTGTGGAGCTTCTGGTGGGTTCAAACCGCTGATCTTTTGACAAGCAGTTAAGTGTTTTAATGACAAGGGCTCCTCCCAGAAATATAGGCCTTTTAAATTTCTTTTCACTTTTGCAATTTTAACAATTGTATTGAGTTATTTTTCTGCTTCATTCCAAGTAGATGATATATTCTCTTAATAATAAGAGCATCCAGTTTTTTTCTTATTTACTTATTAATAAAACCCAGCACTCTTCTGTGGGTCAAAACCTTTATTTCTAGTCCCAGAAATGAAAAGTATGGTAAGATCTGAGTGTAATTAGCACATTTGTGGCTGGCTGATTCAGCACTGCCCTTAGGAATCTGTGGAGAAACCGTAGTTCGTTCTCTTGGTCCTGGAGGTAATTAAAAACAACATAAAGAGGAGCAGAATTTAGAGCAGCTGCCCTAGTATCACTCAACTCTTGTCTGATAATAACAGGTATAGACTGATAAAGTCTCTGTCTACAATGCCCCGTAGCACTTGCAGATTTCAGGCACATTTGTAGTTTAAAATCTTAGTCTCTTGACTGCATACCAGGTTAAGAAAAAGCAGTAAGACAGAAATTCAGATTCTGTTTCAAAGTAAGCTTTTCCTGGGACTAAAAGATTTTTTTTTTTTTTTTTCTAATAATCCTGGCCACTGCCATGCCTGCTTCAGTTACACTGGTGCATGCAGAGGTCAGTATCAAGCTTTAGAGACTGTGTATGAAGAACTCTGCTTTCACTGGCTTATGGAGACCTGTGTCCAGAATCTTAGCATTTTGAGGCCCATGTTGCATCCAAGCAGCTCCTTGCCTGTGTGTGATCAACACTGTCAAAAACTTCAAGGTTCTACCAAGTACAAAATTCCACATTTATCAGAGCCTAACACCTGTACCTTTTCCCTGAAGTTAGAAATCATATTCACAATTGTAAAAAGTGGCTACTAGGGACAACAGAACCACTTAAAATTGTTAGGTTTAAAACTGTTCAATACCAACCTTACTCAGCTAATGCCCAAAGTACCCTCCTCTAGGTCGTTCTAGCTATTTAGTCCCAAGTTCTACTCTTTACCTATTTTTCAAATATTTCTCAACATTTCCAGCCTAAATCCCAACATTTGAATTTTAGGAGGCATGCTAAATATTCTTCTTTGTTCTCTGTTTGAATTCTGAAGTATGTAAAAGACACAAAATTTCAGCAGATAAAAATAAAAATGTTGAATGATTGCTGATATAAACCATTTTGGAAATATGTGCCTGATACCTGTCTACCTCCCTCCCCTTCCCAAAATTCAAGATTTCTCCACATAGAGCCTGGTTTAACACATTTTGAAGAGAGCATACTAGATTATTCCTGGGCAGTCAATAACTGTGGCCACACACAAGCATGAGTAGGTGGATGCATGCACCCCTCCCTGACACACACACACAGAGGCAGGTAGGGGGAGCAGAGCCACTGAGATAAACAGCTCGTCCCCCTTATTTGAATCATCAATCATCATCACCCCTTCTCTTCTGGAAAGCAATGAATGAAGAGTGGTTTAAAGTGTGATTAATGTTCCTAGGTGAAAATATGAGGGATGGGAAAGTGATGCTCCCTCCTGACAACAGAAACATAGGGAGTCTTGCTATGGCCCTAAAACAAAAGCTATCTGATGCAACAACTCTGATGATACTTCCAATAAGAATGAAGGATATTGGGTTATCACAGTGTAGTGGAGAAAAACATCATGAGCAACTGAACCCTACCTTCCAACAGTGTGGGAAACCAATAGTTTTCTCTAATTCTTAGGGGAGAAATCCAAGCCCTAAATGGCAAATGGGTCTAGAAAGAGAAAGTGTACTAAAAGCCCTTCCATAAGTGCAGGGCAACATCATTGGCAAGAGATCCTTTGGCTCTGATTAGCAAACAAGAGAGCTTTAACTTGAAGTTAAAAGAAAGAGCTCTAAATCTCTAATTGCTGCTGACTTTCTGAATCCTTCCATTAATATAAAGATAGCTTAATGCTTTTAAAATAGAGAAGCTACCACTCTATTACGAATAATTGAGAACGCACCACAATTTTAATGCTCCTTTTCCCATAGGATGCTAAAATTATCTTTTCAAGAAATCCTGGATGATGAATAATTATACATTTAGCATACACTCCTCAGATCTTTGGATGAAAGCTTTACATGTCATCTCCTCTTTATAAATCATTTTTGTGCAATTCTAATTGATCTATCTCATAATTGCTCTCCATATATGAGACATTACCGAGGAAGATGGTTTTTCAATGTTGGAAATACTTATTCTGTTTCTCTGACATTTGGGCATACATACAACAGCATAATTATTGTCTTTGAGTTCATACCTTCTATTAAAAGAAATAGGTCTCATTTAAATTCCAAAACACATGTCAACCATGTTTATCCTTTCATCACTGTGAAGTGCTCAAATAGATAAGATATCAAATCAAATAAAGTAATCCTGAACAGTGGTTTGTCCAAAGAGAGAACATTGCTAATTGTGTGACTGACTCCTTTGGCCCTCCAGAAGACAATTATCTGAATTTCAGAGGATTAAAAAATCTGTAGGTTCTTCTACCATTTTACTACCCTCACTACAGAAGAAGTCACTTACAGGCAGCCATACCACCCTTCAAGATGGAAGGCTTTCTTTCTTCAGTGCCTAACACTTTTCCTACTTAGGTTAATCAAATAGAGCCTTCAGAAAAAAAAAAAAAAAAAAGTTGTTGATAATCATAATCTTTCCAACCTATCCTGTGGCAGGATTAGATTTAATGCCTCATTGTTGTTGTTGTTATGTGCCGTTGAGTCAAACCTGACTCATAGCGACCCCTCCTTGGGTTTCCGAGGTGGTATCACTACAGTAGTAGATTGCCCAACCTTCCTTCTGATGAGTGGCTGGGGGGTTTGGACCACCAGCCTTCTGGTTAGTAGTCAAGTGCCTTAGGCACTATGCTACCAGAGTTCCTAATGCCTTATTAGGGAAGTGAATTTCATTTTATAGTCTATGTGTAAGAAATAGAACCAGAATGCTCCTTGGAAGTGAAAATGGAGAAACTTTGGCTTGCTTAATTTGGACATGTCATTAGGAAATGGAAATCAAATTTGGTAAAGTGGAGAATCACTGAAAATGAGGGAAAAGTTCAATGAAAAAGATGGACAACAACGGATTCAAACAGACCAACAATCATGAGGTGACACAACACTGGGCAACATTTGTCCTGCTATACATAAGGTTGCCATGAGTCCAAGCAACTTGATTTAGGTTGATTTAGAAGTAAGAGTTTGGAAGTTATGTCTCCAGTTTTTGTTGACCCAGAATTCCCCAACCCAGTCCAATTTCTAGTAATATACTTCCAATATTCTTGCTCCAGAGTGGTCATGTGCTATCTAGGCATGTAATCCAGCGGGAAGACGTTTTTAAATGTAAAATTGGCACTATAGGCTTCCTAACTCTTGGGTTATATCACTGGAAGGATCTATGTAAAGACCAATCAGTCATAGTATCATATTTTTCTGGCCACAGTGACTGGTCCAGAGGTAAGCATGTAGCACAAGGAAACTGACATGAGCCTTCTCCAAGAGTTCACACCTGGAGGAAAAGGAAAAAAAAAACAACTTCTGTTTTGAAGCTTGTATACTGATAGAATGTAAGTCTAACATGTTGGTGGTGTTGTTAGGTGCCATCAAGTCGACTTCAACTCATAGCAACATAGAAACATTGCCCATGATGTGCCATTCTCACAATCCTTGCTATACTTGAGACCTTCATTTCAGGCACTAGATCAATCCATCTTGTTAAACATCTTCCTATTTTTTGGTGACCTTCTACTTTAAACATGATATACTTCTCCAGGAAATGATTCCTTCTGACAACACGACCAAAGTAGGTGAGACGAAGTCTGGCCATACTCTCTTCCAAGGAGCATACCAGCTGCACTTCTTCCAGGAAAGATTTGTTTGTTTTTCTGGCATTCCATGATATTTTCATTATTATTATTTTTTTTGCCAACATCATAATTCAAAGGCATCAATTCTTTGGTCTTCCTTATTCATTGTCCAGCTGTCACATGCATATGAGGTGATTGAAAATACCATGACTTGGGTTAGGCACACCTTAGTCTTCAAAGAGGCATCTTTGCTCTTCCACACTTTAAAGAGGTCTTTTGTGTCAGATTTGCCCAGTACAATACAATATGACTTCTTATTTCTTGACTGTTTCTTCCATGGGTGTTGATTATGGATCCAAGTAAAATGAAATCCCTGACAATGTCAATCTTTTCTCCATTTATCATGATATTGCTTACTGGTCCAGTTGTGAGAATTTTTGTTTTCTTTATGTTGAAGCATAATCCATACTAAAGATTGTTAAAAAAAAAAAAAAAAAAGAAAAAAAAAAGCTGGATAGACAGGAATGCATAGTTAAGAAGGGAATAGGGAGGGGGTAGTCACAAGGAAGGGAGGGGAGGAGAGTTTTTATGGTTGGGGATGGTAATCGGGACATGAAATCAAATATGCATAAACTCTTGAATGTAAAATATGTGTGCTTTGTAAATGTGCACCCAAAGCACAATATAATTTTTTTAAAAAAGAGAAAAGATGCAAAATAAAAGGAAATTGGCTTTTTTTTTTTTAAAAAAAAAGGCTATAGTCTTTAATCTTCATCATTAAGTGCTTCAAGTCATCTTCACTTTCAGCAACCAAGGCTGTATCATCTGCCTATTGCAGATTGTTAATGAGTCTTCCTCCAAATCTGATAAGACATTCTTCTTTATATAATCCAGCCCTCAGATTATTTGTTCAGCATACAGATTGAAAAAGTGTAGTTGAAAGGATATGACTCTGACTCACTTCCTTCCCAATTTTAAACTATGCAGTATGCCATTGTTCTGTTCAAATGAGAGCCTCCTGGTCTATGTACTTGTTCCTCATGGGCACAATTAAGTATTCTGGAATTCTCCTTCTTAGAAAGCACAGTCAAATAATTTTGCATAGTGAATAAAACTCAGGTAAACATCTTTCTGGCATTTGCTTTCAGCCAAGATCCATCTGACATTAGCAACGATATCCCTTATTCCATGTCCTCTTCAGAATACAGCTTGAATTTCTGAAAGTTATCAGTCAATATACTGCTGCAACCATTTTTTAATTATCTTCAGTAAAATGTTACTTATATGTGATACTAAGTATATTTGATAATTTCCACATTCTATTGGATCACTTTTCTTTGGAATAGGCACAAATATTGATCTCTTCCAATCAGTTGGGCAGGTAGCTGCCTTCCAAATTTCTGGGAATAGACAAGTAACTGCCTCCAGTGCTGCATCCACTTGTTGAAATATTTCGATGGATATTCCATCGATACCTGGACCTTGCTTTTTGCCAATTCCTTCACTCCAGCTTGGACTTCTTCTTTCAATATTATTTGTTCTTGATCATATGCTACCTTCTGAAATAATTGAACGTCAAGTACTTCTTTTTGGTACTGTGGCTCTGTGTATTCCTTCCATCTTCTTATGAGGCTTCCTGCACCAATCAATATTTTGCCCATAGAGTCCTTCAGTATTGCAACTTGAGGCTTGAATTTTTTCTTCAGTTTTTACAGCTTGAGAAATGCTGACCATGTTCTTCCTTTTGGGTTTTCTAACTACAAGTCTTTGCACGTTTCATTGTGGTACTTTATTCTATCTTCTTGAGCTGCCCTTTGAAATCTTATGTTGAGGTCTTTTATATTTTCCTTTCTTCCATTCCCTTTAGCTACTCTAGTAGCTACTACTATAACTACTTATAGTTCTGGGGACAAGAACAAGTTTCAGAATCTCTTCTGACATCTATTTATGTTGGTATTTTCTTCCTTTCCTGCCTTTTTAATGACTGTTTGCCTTCTTCATGTATAATATTCTTGATGTCATCCTACAGCTCACTTCATTTTTGGTCATTGGTGTTCAATGTGTCAAATCTATTCTTCAGATGGTCTCTAAATTCAGGTGAGATATAATCAAGGTCATGTTTTGCCTCTCATAGATTTGTTTCAAGTCTCTTAAGCTTCTCCATTGTCTGTTTCCATAGATGTAGTCCATCTGATTCCTGAATATGCCATATAGCAAGGTCCACAGATACAGCCACTGTTTATATTGTTGAAAAAGGTATTTGCAATGAATAAGTCCTTGGTATTGCAAAATCCTATCATGTGATCTCTGGCATCATTTCTATTGCCAAGGCTATATTTTCAAACTACTAATACTTCTTTTTGTTTCCAACTTTCACTCCCCAATCATCAATAATAATCAATACATCTTGTTTGCATGTTTGGCCAATTTCAGACTGCAGAAGTTGGCAAAAATCTTCAATTTCTTTGTCTTTGGCATTAGTGGTTGGTGCAAAAATTTGAATATTAGTAGTATTAATTTTTTTCTTTGTTGATGTATATAAATTATCCATCATTAACAGCATTCTACTTCAGGATAGATTTTGAAACACTCTTTTTGACAATGAATGTGATGCCATTCTTCAATTTGTCATTCCCAGCAAAATAGACCTTAGTATTGTGATCCAAAATGACCAATACCAGTCCATTTCAGCTCACTAATGCCAAGGATATTGATTTTTATGTAGTTCATTTCCTTTTGACAACTTCCAATTTGGTGATGTAGTGCCTAAGGCATTTGACTGCTGACCAGAAGGTTGGAAGTCCAAACCCACCAGCCACTCTTTGGAAGGAAGATAGGGCAATCTACTTCCATAGAGATACCACCTCAGAAACCAAAGGAGGGATCGCTATGAGTTGGATCCAACTTCACAGCAGTGAGTTTGGTTTTTTGGTTTTTATACTTGGTACAGCCCACATTCCATTTATTAATGGATGTTTGCAGCTGTTTCTTCCCATTTTGAGTTGTGCCCAATCAGCATATGAAGGTCCACAAAGCTTTACTACATCCATGTCTCTAAGTTTGACTTTACTTTGAGGAGACATCTCTTCCCCTGTGTTATTTTGAATGCCTTCCAACCTGAGGGGCTCACCTTCTGGCACTATATCAGACAATATTTCAGGGCTTTTTTTTTAACAGCTACTAACAAGGTTTTCACTGGCCAATTTTTTTTTTTTTTTTTTTTTTTCAGAAGTCGATGATCCTGTCCTTTTTCCCATCCTGTACTAGTCTGGAAGCTGCAGTGAAACCTATCCATATAGGTAACCCTGCTGGTCTTTGAAGGACAAGTTAGCACACTAAGACAAACTGGCAGATGAGTGTTGGCATTTTAATGTAGTGAGGCCATATAATTCACCATGTGCAGAAACTTGTTTTGAAAGACAGAGAATAAACTGCAAATATGAGAGAGAGAGAGAGAGAGAGAGAGAGAGAATGTTGTTTATGTTTTTCCCCTTTCCATGGTTTAATTGTGTGCAGTAATAAATTTCCTAGATTATTTATTTGTTTGTTTTCAAGAGAAGTACTGAGTGAGACCTACCTAAAAAGGAACACAGCCTCAAGATATCATAAAAGAACTGTTCTCAAGACCAGGACAGAACAGCAGAAAACAAATTAAACAATTTCAAAACAACAGGGTGTTTTTTAATTTGTTATTTTCAAGACGCCTTAGAAGCAGAAAGATGAATGTACATCATTTTCTTTCAGGAATAGGAAGTGTGGAAATGATTCCTCAGTCATCAAAACATGAGTTTGCCAATAGTGAGAGGAGCAGTTAAACCAAGAACCAGAACTGTGCGTGAATTTGGAGCAGTGTAGAACATATAATGCATGCAGAAGATAGCAAATGGTTTACGTGTTAAAGTGTGTATGGAGCCCAGTGGGAGGCTAGATTATGAAAGAAATTGCTTGATATACTGAAGAATTTAAATTTTATTCTGGGAAGAATGATGAACCAATGAAAAACTTTTCCAACCAGGAAAAGTCCAGGTTCCAATCCACAGTTGAGATAAATGTCTGGTGGTGTAATGCCTAAGGTACTTGACTGCTAACCAGAGGCTGGTGGTTCTAGCCCACTAGCAGCTCCTCAGAAGGAAGCTTGGGTAATCTACATCCGTAGTGATACTGCCTCAAAAACCCAAGGAGGAGTTGCTATGAGCTGAATCTGACTTGATTGCAGTGAGTTTAGTTTTTGATTTTGGTTTTGCAATGTGGCGACTAGGAAGAATGATATTGAAGAAAAGAATGCCACTTAAGAGGAAATTAAAGTGGATGAGGTAAGAAAAAATATAGATTTACAAAGATTGCCAGTGAAACTGAAAAAGAAAATACAGATTCAAAAAATGTGAAGAGTCAATGACTTTGCCAATAATGAGAATATTGTTATACATAGGAAAGATAGGAGCAGTTGTAGTTCTGGGGACAAAATGAGAATAAAGGAAGAAAGTGGGAACATGTTTACATCCTTGTTGTATCATTTGTCCTGATAACACATCCAGATGGATATTTCTAGCCAAAGGTTAGAAATGAAGTTTTTATGTTTAGGAGAGAAGCCAAGGCTAGAGATACAAATCTGAGAAACATCAACAAACAATTGCTAGCTTATTCTACAAAATTAGATACAAAATTTAAAATTGTATACATTAAAATTGAAGGAGTCAAGCATACTGTAATATAACTCTCTAAAATAGCATAGACAATGTTAGCAATGTAAAGAAAGTATTGAGAGGAGACTTTTTAAAATCCTGGAAGGCTAGAGCACTAACCATTTTTCTCTCTTCTTCACCAAAGCTGACATGGCCTTGAATTTATCAAAGAAAGTAGAGCCTTTTATTTATTAACATTTCCTTAAGCAGTAGTGAATAAATGAAATTCTTAAATTCTTCTCATGTGGTCCTAGAAGTATGATGTCAAGCACAAACTGAGCTAACTGTACTTGGCACTATCTCCTGCAACTCCTCAGTGTCCTGTGCCTTGGTGTTCCAAAGCAATCTGTGTTGAGATATGATGCATCTCTTCCTGCCTTGTATGTGTGTTTATATGGCTCAAGTGTGTTCCCACTTGAGTATGTGTATATGTATATGTGTATGTATGATCTCATCTAATAGAAAGTAACCTGAAAAGATTCAATAATCAATTAATCTAGCTCAAAATATTTGTTTAACTAACTTGACAGAGATCTAAAGGTCTAAAATGATGTTGCAAGGTAACTATAAAGATGTGATTCCACCATGAAGTATCTTTTGAAACTATGTTCAAGAGTCACTTATGGTGTTTTATAATGCAACTGAGGAAAGTATGTCTAACAAAATAAATTTATGAGGATATTTTTCCAGTAGTTATTTGATAAACCAGATTTATCAGCTTATTTGCTTAAAAGAAAACTCCTAAATTAAATTACATGTTTGTTCCACATTAGTAATTTCCACAAAAATTTATTAAAGGTTTTTTTCTGATCTTCTCCTCCAACAATAGATCAATTATACCATACTCTAAAAACAAGTTTATTGCTTCTTGTTCTAAGTGATTGCTTAAAATATTGAGGTTCTTATTTTTAAAAATTGCTTTTGTTTGTTTGGTTGTTATTAATATATAGAAAATAAACTGCTGCTGTTCAGATTTATGATAGCTTACACAATTAGCAGTTTAATTTTTTAATAGACATTTTTCATTTTGTTCATTATAAACAAGTATTTCCCAGTATTGTTTTGTTGTAAATGATAAAATACAGTTCTTGAATATAAAAATAATGCATGTGTGCATGCACTATATCTGCTGTTATAATTTATCCTATAAAATCCATGCTTATGATATCATAAATCAAATGTCAAGGATAATTCTCAAAGTTCTATAAGCACATTGGATACATAAGTAAGAGTATTACGGTAATATATAAAAAAAACAGTGGATAAATATTTATAATTCTATAAAGATTGCTCATACCTCAAGCCAATCTAATAAATAGTATTGGTGTAACGGATGAGACTCTAGGGATATTCATTCAGGGTCCTGAGAAACATATTATTTAAATAGGTAAGTGACAGATTGAATAAAATTATATCTATAAATTTACTACCTAATTCCTGAATTT
>NW_006922096.1:1843331-1850333 GCF_000298275.1 Orycteropus afer afer | reverse complement strand
CTTCTCCCTAGCCTCTTGCCACAGATGTAGTCAATCTGATGCCAGTATACATCATTTGGCAAAGTCCACATGTATAACCACCATTTGTGTTGTTGAAAAAACTATTTGCAATGAATAAGTCATTCATCTTGCAAAATTCTATCATGCAATCTCAAGCATCATTTCTATCACTGAGGCCAGTGATTCTTTTTGTTTCCAACTTTTGCATTCCAGTCACCAGTGATAATAACACATCTTGTTTGCATGTTCATCAATTTCAGACTGCAAAAGTTGGTAAAAATCTTCATTTTCCTCATCTTTGGCTTTGGTGATTGGTGCATAAATTTGAATAATTGTAGTAATAACTGGTCTTCTTTGTGGGCCTATGGATATTATCCTATCACTGACAGCATTGTACTTCAAGACAGATCTTGTTACATTCTTTGTAATGAAGAATGCCATCCCATTCCTCTTTAATCTGTCATTCCCGGCATAGTAGATCATATGATTGTCTGATTTGAAATGGCCAAAAACAGTCCATTTCATCTCACCAATGCCTAAGATAAGGAGTTTTGGTAGTGATGCCTAAGGCATTTGACTGTTAACCAGAAGGTTGGAGGTTCCAATCCAGCTTCTACTCCACAGAAGAAAGACTGGGCAATCTACTTCCATAAAGATATCAATTTTTATGTGTTCCAGTTCATTTTTTTACAAGGTCCAATTTTCCTGGATTCATATTTCATGCATTCCATGTTCTCATTATTAATGGATGTTTGCACCTGTTTCTCCTCATCTTGAGATATGCCACATCAGCAAATGAGGGTCCTGAAAGCTTTACTCTAGTCATATCATTAAGGTTGGCTCTTCTCTGAGGACATAACTCTTTCCCAGTTTTATTTTGACTGCCTTCCAACCAGAAGGGCTCATCTTCCAGTTCTGTACTGGACAATGTTTCAGGGCTATTCATAATGTTTTCCAGTAATATATCAGACAGTGTCTCACTGCTATAATAAGGTTTTCACTGGTCAGTTATTTGAGAAGTGGATGGCCTCTTCTTTCTTCCAAGTCTGTCTTATTGTGGAAGTTCTGCTGAAACCTGTGCACCATGGGTAACCCTGCTGGCATTTGAAACATCAGTGGCATAGTGTCCAGCCTCACTGCAATATACAAGCCACCACAACATGACAAACTGACAGACATGTTTGTCTTCCTTAGCTGTTCCAAACTGCTCTGCTCACTTCCTGGCCTCCCCCCAGCAGCTCTGACACCCACCTGCCCTCTGTGCCCAGCTCACTGCTTTCTCAAATATATGCAAAAGAAGAGGTGAGAATGAGTACATGTTCTGATGAATTTGAGATTTTAGAGACGTGATAGGAAGTTGAGACTGTTATTGTTTTAGTGCTTAATAAATTTTATTTTCTCTGTAAAATAGAATCATGCACTCAGATGCTGAGCAAAGAGGAAAAAAAAGACATCAAGTCCTTGAGGAGTTTGGTGAAATTTGGCTATATTCGAAGAAATGAGAGAGGACTGAAAAAGGACATCAGGAAGAGTGTGACATGACTTTTGCATACTTTTTCTGAGGTAAGAACACAAAAACTTGTGAAGATCATGATGAATTTGGGTTTTTATAGTGGTTCCAAATATAAATGAAAAATTTAACCAAAAAAAAAAACATTTCATAAAGAAGATTAACAAGTATGGTAGGCAGCCTCCAAGATGGGTACCAATGACCCTTACCTCCTGTATAATCTCCTTCACATAGTATTATTGATTCACTTCTAATGGACAGAATATGGCAGGAGTAATGGGATGCCACTTCCAAGATTCTATTATAAAAAGATTGCAACTTCCCACTTGAGTCTTTTTTTCACTCTGTCTTGGATTACTCACCCTAGGGGATACCAGCTGCCAAGTTGTGAGGAAGTCTTGTAGAAATGCCAACATGAGTGAGCTTAGAAATGGATCATCTTAGTTCAACCCCATGAGTGAACTTAGAAGTAGATCTTTCAAGTCCTGTGAATAGTCTCCTTGTTGTGGAAGCAGATTCTTCAGCTCCACTTAGGCTTTGAGATGACTGCTGCTCTGGTAGCTTGGCTACACCCAAATGATGAGGCACCAACCCAACCAAACCTTATTTTCATACTCACAGAAAATATGATATAATTAATTTTGTTGTTCTAAACCACTAAAGGATGAAATAATTCCTTACATAGCAATAGATAGCTAATACATTAAACATGCAAAGAGAATTAGGCTAAACAAATAAATGGTTGGAAATTGAGCCTTAGCAATATTGAATAACATTTATTCTTTTTTCTTCTTTCTTTCTTTTTTAATTTTTTTATTGTGCTTTAGGTGCAAGTTTACTGAGCAGAGTTTGTTTTCCAGTCAACATTTCATGTACATTTGATTTCATTTCCCAATTACCATCTCCAACCTTAATCCACTCTCCTCCCCTCTCTTCCCAGTAACCCCTACCATATACTTCATAGTTAGGTACTCCTGTGTGTCCTGCATTTCCTCCATGTGAATGTTGCCCCTCTGGGGCCCTTGGTTGATAACTCCAAGGAATGCATCTCCATAGAGTTTGTGGGTGCTTCACCCTGGATGGAGTGGTCTGCATGTACATCTTATTTACTATTGGGCTAAGAGCCAGCCACTGGGAGTGAGTTTTACTCCAGGCCTGAAATATATCCCAGGGTCATAGTATTAGGGGTCCCACCAGAGTCCATCCCACCAGTAATTATGGTAATTATTGTGTTTTTGGATTTTGTTCCACATTTTTCCTCCCACTCTATCCAGGATCTCCAGTTTTGATTTTTAAACCATGCAGTATCCCCTTTTTCTGTTCGAAGGACAGAACCTGTACTTAGGTTCCTCATGAACACAACTGAGTGTTCTGGAATTTCCATTCTTTGCAATGTTATGCATAATTTTTTATGATCCACACAATTGAATACTTTTGCATAGTTAGCAAAACACAAGTAAATATCTTTCTGGTATTCTTTGCTTTCAGCCAAGATCCATCTGACATCAGCAATGATATCCCTCATTCCACGTCCTCATCTGAATCCAGCTTGCACTTCTGGAAGTTAGCTGTCAATACACTGATGCAACCATTTTTGAATTATCTTCAGCAATATTTTACTTGCCTATGATATTAATGAAATTGTTCAATAATTTCCATATTCTGTTGGATCACCTTTCAGGAAGGGAATGTGATGGGATTGTATCCTTTCACCATACTTGTTCCATATGTATGCTGAGCAAATAATCTGAGAAGCGGGACTATATGAAGAAGAACTTGCATCAGGATTGGAGGAAGAGTCATTAATAACCTGTGATATGCAGACAACACAACTTTGCTTGCTGAAAATGAGGAAGTATTTTGACTTGAAGCATTTACTGATGAAGATTAAAGCCTATAGTCTGCAGTATGGATTACATCTTAAAATAAAGAAAACTAAAATCTTCACAACTGGACCAATAAGCAGGATCATGAGAAATGGAGAAAAAGTTGAAGTTGTCAAAGATTTCATATTACTTGTTTTCACCATCAACACCAGTGGAAACAGCAATCAAGAAATCAGATGACATATTGCACCAGGCAAATCTGCTGCAAAAGACCTCTTTCAAGTGCTGAAGAACAAAGATGTCTCCTTGAAGACTAAGGTGCACCAAACCTAAGCCATGGTATTTTCAATCACCTCATACCCATGTGAGAGCTGGACAATGAATAAGGAAGAGCAAAGAAGAGTTGATGCTTTTTAGTTGTGATGTTGGTGAAAAATACTGAAAGTATCATGGACTACCAGAAGAGCTAATAGATTTGTCCTGGAAGAAGTGCAGCCAGAATGTCTTCGAAGTGAGAATGCCAGACTTTGTCTCACCTACTTTGTTCGTGTTGTCAGAAAGGACCAATCCCTGGAGAAGGATATCATGCCTGGTAGTGAAGGGTCAGCGAAAAAGGGGAAGGCCTTCAAGGAGATGCTTTGACACAGTGGTTGCAATGATGTGCTCAGATATAGCAAGGATTGTGAGGTTGTCGCAGGGCTGGACAGTGTTTCATTCTGTTGTACTAAAAGGTCACTTTGAGTTAGATCAAACTTGATGGCACCTAACAACAACAACAACACAAGAATAATTAGAGTTCAAAATACTTTAGTGACAGACTAATGTTTACCATGGGAGATAAATCAGGAAGATGATACAACTGAAAAGGACTTCATTGAAAATTCATTCATTGATTCAATTTTACTGAAGTGACTACTTGCCAGCTATATGATTGAATATGTTCAGCTTGTTTGATATACGCTGAGTTTAAAACATCACTTGATATTCCCATTACTAGGAAGAGCATACATTCTCCTATGGAGAATGATGTCACTCTAATGAAAATGATGCATTTTTCTAACTAGTTATTCATGATACTATAAATATCTAAAGCTAATCAACATTATGTTGAGGACTGTTATACAAGTTGATGAATATTAATTACTAATTAACATGTATCTGTATTTCAGCATTCTAATGGAACACTCATATAAAAAGAAAGCTACAATCCACATTAGAAATTGAATTAGTATTTTATTACCTAGTTTTATTAAACTATGATCTCTGTCTTGAACGTAGATTTCTCTGTCATTTTTTTCTTATATGTATGATCACATTGGAACAAAAAGGAGGAATGTGATAGCACCTGAAAATACCAATATTTTTAAAGGTAATTATTCATCACTAAATAGTTTCTTCCATGTTTCTTTTGGTATCTGGCAAAATGTGGTTTTCCTTTCAATGTCACAACATCCCTCAATGTCCTCTGGCCCACTTTAATGGGATCTCTAAAAGCCTTCATGAAGAAGCATTACTAAGAATCTCTTACATGTCTAGAGCACTTTATAGCTTTTAAAGTGTTTTTAAATAATCTCCTCTCAGTTGATTGGATCTTCTTAACTCTCTAGGGCCTCAAGAGCCTGCCTGAGAGGTCTGAGAGCAGCTGTTAGAGTAGGAGCCAAAGATTTATTAAGAATGCCTGCTAGGAAACTAGACTTTGGGAAGTGGCGTTGAAGTCCTAAGTTGTTGCTGTTGTTGTTGTTGTAGTTGTTGTTATGTGGCATTGAATTGTCTCCGACTCATAACGACCCCATGCACAGCAGAACAAAACACTGCCCAGTCCCATGCCAGCTCCGTGATCCCTGCTATACTTCAGCCCATCGTGGCCGCCACTGTCTCAATCCATCTTGTTGAGGGCCTTCCCCTCCTTCGTGGACCCTCCACCTTAACAAGCATGATCCTTCTCCAGAGAATGGTCCCTTCTGACAACTTGACCAAAGTATGTGAGACAAAGTCTGGCCATTCTTGCTTCCAAGGAGCATTCTGGCTCCACTTCCTCCAGGACAGATCTGTTAATTCCTTTAGCAGTCCATGGTGCTTTCAGCATTCTTCTCCCACCACAGCTCAAAAGCATCAATTCTTCTTTGATCTTCTTTATTCATTGTTCAGCTCTCACATGCGTATGAGGTGACTGAGAACATCATGGCTTATGTCAGGCGCATCTTAGTCCTCAAGGGAAGTCCTAAGTTGGGAGATAGTTATTAAAGTCTGCTGAAGCAGAGGCAATGCTGGAGGAAGTAGGGGTTGCTGATGTGAGATCCCATAGACAAAAGAGCTTATGGGAGAGGACCACCAATGCTGGACCAAGTGAGCCCTGGGTTCTGAAGAAAGAGGACCAGATATAATTCCTACACCTAGATTTTCATAAGTGGAAGAGTCTTAAACTATGCTTGGGAGTAGAGTCTGATATAGAGGCTGAGAAGTGTTTTCTTAGGCTAAAAGCTGTTAAACCAAGAGGTTACCATGTTGTTATTGACATGTTATTAACATCAAGCACTACTTTGCCTTCTTCTGAAATTCCTTTCCTGATATTTGGCAACAGTTATAAGGTACACTTTAATAATTTTAACTTTAGGTATCTTAAACAAAATTTTTTATCAATATTGAATAAAAACATTCAAGCAGATCCCATTGTAAAATACTTCTGAGAACAATCCCAAATGATATTTACTGTTCATGAACTTTACAATGCTAGGTTGTTTTTGTTTTTGTTTTTTCCTCAAATGAAATACCATTTTTTTTTATTTCATATTTAGAGTGCTTGAAGATTTTATTGGTATATGTGTGCATCTTTTTTAAATGTGATTTTAAGAATGACCTTGGACCCAAGCTATTAGTTTAAAAATGTGGTAATATTGTAATAGCAAAAACAATGAATTTGACTCAGAGCTAGATTGGTTTCCAACCTCTACCTCACTGTTGCAATATGATCTGGCCATATCTAATCCTTCATTTACTTATTGCTTGAACAATTTCTCTCAGAAATATCAGCACAAGGCCGGTCTCCATGAGGCGGAGGTTAAAGATGTCCCAAATGTCCAAACTACTGTACCACTCCATCATTTCAGACATTATCTCCTCCTCTTCCTCCTCCCAGTAATTTCCCCAGTCTTAGGGTTCTGTATTTCACTGTAACACCTCACAGAACTCACAGACACCAAAGGGTTTGTCTCACGTAGTAGTGGTGGAGGCTGGCAGGCTGGCGAGTCCCAGGTCCGTGAGTAGGTCTGGCGGATTCTCCCAACTCTCAGGGTTTGATGAACCTCAATCAGCAGAACAGATGATGGCTGCTGTCCCAAATCCAGGGGTTAGATGAGGATGAGCCAAGACACAAAGCCAGAGCAAGAGGAGGGCGGATCTTCCCAGGAGATTCATAGGTATACCCTCAAGGAAGCTAAGGGTGGTGATTTTAATTATACACTCCAGCAAGGCAGGACTCAAGATACATTCCACCTGTGTTGCCCCAACAGAAATAACCTAAATCCCATCACAGAGTCGATTGCCAGTCATTATAGGGAATGACTACTACCAGCTGCCCAGCCAAGGTGATACCTGTCCTTAACTACCACACCACCTCAAACAGGCATGGACAATGGGATTTACAAAACATCACAGAATGGAGGACAA
>NW_006922096.1:1839760-1841716 GCF_000298275.1 Orycteropus afer afer | reverse complement strand
ATGTAACAGTAACAGTAATACACAGGAATCAGATTGACAACATCTGTGGAAGGAAGCAATAGAAAAATTCAATGTCTTCAGCCAAAACAAAGCCAGGAGCTGAATGACCAACAACTGCTCATGTGCAAGTTCAAGTTGAAAGTGAAGATAATTAAAACAAATCCCAGAGAGCCAAAATTTGACTTTGATTATATCCTACCTGAATTTAGAGACAATCTGAAGAATAGATTTGATACAATGAACACCAATGATTGAAAACCAGATGAGCTCTGAGATGACATCAAGAACATTACACATGAAGAGAGAAAAAGATCATTAAAAAGACAGGAAAGCAAGAAAAGACCAAAATGGATGTTAGAAGAGACTCTGACATTTGCTCTGGAACAGAGTAGCTAAAGCAAATGGAAGAAATGAGAAGATCAAAGAGCTGAACAGACTATTTCAAAGAGTAGCTTGAGAAGACAGAGTCAATTATAATAATATTATTATAGGTATAAAGACCTAGCATTAGAAAACCAAAAGAGAAGAACATGCTCAGCATTTCTCAAGCTGAGAGAACTGAAGGAAAAATTCAAGCCTCAAGTTGCAATGTTGAAAGTTTATATTGGCAAAATATTGAATGATGCATGTAGCACTAAAAGAATATGTAAAGAATACACAGAATCACTGTACAAAAAAGAATAGGTCAACGTTCAATCATTTCATAGGTGGGATGTGGTCAAGAACCAATGCTACTGAAGGAAGAAGTCAAAGCTGCATTGAAGGAATTGATGAAAAACAAGGATCCAGGAATTGATGGAATAGGTATTGAGATGTTTCAACAAACATATTTCACTCTGGAGACAATTGTCTATGCCAAGAAGTTTGGAAGACAGTTACCTGTCCAACTAAATGAAAGAGATCCATATTTGTACCCATTTCAAAGGAAGGTTATCCCAGAGAATGTGGAAATTATTGAACAATGTCATTAATATCATATTCAAGTAAAATCTTGCTGAAGATAATTCAAAAATGATTGCAGCAGTTTATTGACAGGGAACTTCCAGAAATGTAACCTGCATTCAGAAGAGGATGTGGAATGAGGGAGATTATTGCTGATGTCAGATGGGTCATGGCTGAAAGCAAAGAATACCAGAAAGATGTTTACTTGTGTTTTATTGACTCTGCAAAAGAATTCAGCTCTGGAATTGTAATAAATTATGTATAACATTGTGAAGAATGGAGATTCCAGAACACTTAATTGTGCTCATGAGGAGCCTGTACATAAACCAGGAGGCTGTCGTTCAAACAGAACAAGGGGATACTGCATGTTTTAAAATCAGGAAGGGTGTGCCTCATGGGCATATCTTTTCACCATACTTATTCAATCTGTATGTTGAACAAATAATCCAAGAAGCTAGAGTATATGAAGAAGAACGCAGACTCAGAATTGGAGGAAGACTCATTAACAACCTGCAATATGCAGATGACACAACCTTGCTTGCTGAAAGTGAAGATGACTTGAAGGATTTACTGATGAAGGCTGAAGACTACAGTCTACACCTTAACATAAAGAAAACAAAAATCCTCACAGGTCGACCAATAAGCAGCATCATAATAAATGGAGAAAAGATTGAAATTGTCAAAGATTTCATATTACTTGGATCCATAATCAACATCAATGGAAGCAGCAGTCAAGAAATCAGATGTCATATTGCAGTGGGAAAATCTGCTGCAAAAGAATTCTTTAAAGTACGGAAGAGCAAAGATGTGTTCTTTGAAGACTAAGGTGCAGCTAATGCAAGCTGATATTTTCAATCACCTCATACGCATGTGAAAGTTGGACAATGAATAAAGATGACTAAAGAAGAGTTAACACTTTTGAATCATGATGCTGAGGAAGAATACTGGCATAAAAAGTACACGGGCTGCCAGAAGAATGTACGAATCTTTCCCGGAGGAAGTACAAAAAGAATG
>NW_006922096.1:1827944-1839255 GCF_000298275.1 Orycteropus afer afer | reverse complement strand
AATGTTTCAGGGTTATTCATGATGTTTTCCAGTCATAAATGAGACAGTGTTTCAATCCTCTTCATAAAGTTTTCACTGGCCAGTTCTTTGAGAAGTGAATGACCCTTTTCTTCTTCCAAGTCTCTAATAGTCTGGAAGCTGCACAGAAACCTGTCCACCACTGGTGACCCTGCTGGCATTTGAAATACCAGTGGCATAGCCTCCAGCCTCACATCAACGTGCAAACCACCACAGTATGACAAACTGACAGACGAGTGATGGATTCTCATGCTAGTCACAGGTGACTACACTACTCAAGGATGTAACTTCACAGGTATCCTTTGCCTCTGATGCATCCTAATTCCCGTTGTATTGGATATTTCCCATCCACTTATAAATATGCTGTTACCTTATTATAAAAATCAAAACCATCTCCTGACCCTGTCCCATTTCACTTTGGTCTATTAGAAGCATTTGATCCAATTAGTCACTACCTTCTTTGTGGCTTTCAGGACACCGTACTATACTAATTGTTCTTTTACTTTACTGTCGGTTCCTTTATAGTCTTCTTTGTTGGTTCTTTCTAATTTCCCCGAGCTCTAAAATGTAGAATGTCTGGAGCTCTGTCTTAAGACATCTTTTCTTTTCTACCTCAGTTACATATTTGGTGATCTCATTCAGCCTCATGGCTTTAAATCCTGTCAACATGCCAACAACTTGTAAATTTATGTCTCCAGCCTTGATCTCTTTCCTCAACCCTACACTAATAAATTCAATGGATGACTTTACATCCCCACTAGGAAACAAGTATCTCAAATAAAATAATAAAAAATTAACCTTGTGATATTCTCAGTGAATGCTACTCTTCTCAGTCTTCTCCAGCTTAATTATTGACAACTCTATATGTCCCTTTACTTGGGCCAGACACATGGGACTGGTCCTTGATTCTGATCTATTCTACACATTCAGCTGATGATCAAATCCTGTTAACTTTACCTTTAAAATATGCTCAGCATTAATCTATCACCCCCTGCATTGCTATCACCCTGGTTATTTGCTGCCTGAATTACAGCCACCAAACAGTGCTTGAATCTTTTCAGTATATTTGTCAACACAGAAGCCTGCTAAAATGTAAATTAAATTAAACCATGCACTGCCTTCCCTAAAAACTTCAGTAATTTCCCATCTCACTCAGAGTAAAAATGTAAGTCCACATAATGCTTACAGAATCCTCACACTCTCACAACCCTCTTCACCCTGACATCATACCTTATTTTACCTCTCTGTGTCAACCATACTGGCTGGCACCCTGTCTGTTCCTTGATCATATTAAGTATGATCTCACCTGACTTTTATATTCATTTCCCCTGGTCCCTTACCTTTTTGTTTGTTTGTTCAAATGTTATTGTTGTTCTTAAGTGCCTTTCAGTTGATTCTGATTCATAGCAACAACATGTGACAGAGTAGAACTGCCCTGGAGGGTTTTCTGTGCTATAATATTTATGGGAACAGGTCACCCACCATATCTTTCTCCCATGGAGCCACTGTGGAGGTTCAAACTTCTTACCTTTCATTTCACAGCAGAGCACTTAACCATTGCATCACAAGAGCTCCTTCTTGTTCAAATGCCAGCATTTCATAAGGGCTCTCCTGACCACTCTATTCTACTTCTTCAATAATTATCCTTGTAGTATTATGACCTCTTAACATACATATTTGGCTTTGAACTTAAAAAAAATTTAAAATTTAAAAAAAAAAACCTCTTATCTTAATTTAAGCTCTTTTACAAACTCAACTAACAAGGAATTATTTTATGTGGTTGGCTTATTGACATACCCCTTTTGCCTAGAATGGTGCCTGACACTTAGTAGGTACCAAAAAATATATGTTGAATAATCACATGAATGAATGAAATCTTAAAATCTAGCAATGAAAATAAGTTTAAAACTTATTTAGAAATTTATTTAAAACATAAAAATAGCAAAATACTGTAAGAAATTATGAGAATGAAATTCAGAGGAGAGACATTTAAAGATCAGAAAGGGTTGGTAAAGATCTAGAAGATGACTTCATGTGATCATATTTCTCATGCTCAAGATACAAAGAAAAAACTGGGAATTTGATTAATGAATTCTGTATCCTTCACTGAACATTCCTTCAAAGACACCTAGTCCCCACTTTTGATTATTCCCAAACTCCTCAGTGCTCCTAGACACAAGTAGTCTGTTCTGTATAAATCAATGGAACAGAATCTAAAACTAAGAAATATATCCATCCATCTCTGGACAGCTGATTGTTGACAAAGGCCCCAAACTCATTAAGTGGGGGAGAGATAGCCTCTTTAACAAATAGTACTGGCAAAATTAGGCATCCACTTGTAGAAAAATGAAACAAGATCCATATCTCACCCCATACACAAAAAGAAACTCAAGTTGGATCAAAGACTTAAAATGTAAAACCCAAAACTATAAAGCTCATCAAAGATAAAATAGGGGCAAATCTAAGGGCCCTAATTTGTGGCATAAATAGACTATCAAGCATAACCTAAAATGCACAGGTAGTGGAAGAGAAAGTACATGACTGGGGTCTTTTAAAAATTAAATTCTTATGTGCATTTAAAGACTCCTCCAAAAAGTTAAAAAGAGAACCTATAGATTGGAAAAAAATATTTGACTCTGACATATCTGACAAGGGACTCATCTCCAACATCTATAGAAAAAATCAGCACCTCAAAACCAAAAAGACAAACAACCCAATTCAAAAATGAACAAAGAAAATGAACAGACACTTCACTAAAGAGAATTTACAGGCAGCAAACAAAGACATGAGGAAATGCTCATGATCATTAGCCGTTAGAGTGATGCAACTCAAAACAACGAGATACCATCTTACCCAGCAACAATAGCAAAGTTCAACCAGACAGAATATAACAAATGCTAGCAATGCTGCAGAGAGATTAGAACTTTCATACACTGCTGATGGGACTGCCAAATGGTACAACCATTGTGGAAAATGGTATGGCATTTCCTTAAAAAACTACCAATAGTATTACCATTTGATCCAGCAATTCCATTACTAGGAATATATCCTAAAGAGATGAGATACAGAACGTGAATAGACATATACACACCCATGTTCATTGCAACACAACTCACTATAGCAAAGAAATGGAAACAACCTAAATGGCCATCAACAGATGATTGGATAACCAAACTATGGTACATTCACACAATGGAATACTATGCAACATTAAAGAATAATGAAGAATACACAAATTGACTCACAACATGGATGGATTTAGAGCACAGTATTCTGTGTGAAATAAGTCAATCATAGAAGGACAGATATTGTATGAGCCCA
Source organism: Orycteropus afer afer (assembly GCF_000298275.1). NCBI lineage: Eukaryota > Metazoa > Chordata > Mammalia > Tubulidentata > Orycteropodidae > Orycteropus > Orycteropus afer. The sequence continues at coordinate 1,835,916 of NW_006922096.1, read as the reverse complement.
ATATTGTAAGTAGTCAAGGAAAGTGTATTCAGGGAAGGAAACTCAATTTTTTGGTTACTGGGGATGGGAGGCAAGGGAAGGGATAATCTTAGATTATTTAGGGATCCCCTGTTGATTTGGGTGAGGGTAGGAATGGTATAGAAAGAGTTTGTGACCAGCATGGTGACATTGGGGAAAGGAAAGGCATTGAATGTAGACAAAAGATATAGACAACAAAGGCAAACACTATTACATGCACAACACTACAGTACACTAGCTGTGGATTAATGCATAGACAGGTGAGAAGAACAGGTGAGGGTAAGTGACCAGGAATACACCCTAGACCAAGGATGCTGTTGTTCTTGTTGTTGTTAGGTGCTGTCAAGTCCTTTCTGACTCATAGCAACCCCAAGTACAGCAGAACGAAACACTGCCCGATCTTGCGCCAGCTCCATGATCCCTGCTATACTTGAGCCCATCATTGTAGCCACTGTGTCAATACATCTTGTTGAAGGCCTCCCCCTCTTTCGTTGACCCTCCACCCTACCAAGCATGACATCCTTCTCCAGGGAATGGTCCCTTCTGACAACATGACCAAAATAGGTGAGATGAAGTCTGGCCATTCTTTCTTCCAAAGAGCATTTTGGGTGCACTTCCTCCAGGACAGACCTGTTAGCTCTTTTAGCAGTCCATGGTACTTTCAGCATTCTTCACCAGCACCACAACTGAAAAGCATCAACTCTTCTTCAGTCTTCCTTATTCATTGTCCAGCTCTCACATGCATACGAGGTGATTGGAAATACCATGGCTTGTGTCAGGCTCACCTTAGTCCCCAAGGAGACATCCTTGATCCTCAGTACTTGAAACAGTTCCTTCACAGTTGACTTTCCCAGTGCTACACATCGTCTAATGTCCTGACTGCTGCTTCCATTGACATCAATTGTAGAACCAAGCAACGTGAATTCTTTGACAACCTCAACCTTCTCTCCATTTATTGGTCCAGTTGAGAGGATTTTAGTTTTCTTTATGTTGAGATGTAATCCATACTGCAGACTGTATTCTTCAATTTTCATCAGTAAGTGCCTCAAGTCATCCTCACTTTCAGCAAGAAAGTTGTATCATCAGCATATTTCAGGTTGTTAATTATTCTTCCTCCAATCCTGATGCCACGTTTTTCTTCATATAGTCCAGCTTCTCAGATTATTTGCTCAGCATATAGATTGAATAAGTGTGGAGAAAGAATACAACCCTGACACACTCTAAGGATAGATTTGGCTAAAGATAATCTTACATATTCCCTTGTGCTACAAAATTAGCCACATACATTACAGAAAACAGGGTGGGAGTAAATACACAGAGACAACCGAACACCTTGTGACAGAGAACCACCAGCCCTGGGGACTCAGGATCATAGTCTCATGAGACATCGGGCTCAACTTACACACATACCTCATAAAAATTTTGTTCTACAACCTGCTTTGATGACTAGTGACTAGGGTCTTAAAAGATTTCAAATGGCCATCTAAGATGCAACTATTGGTCTTCTCTCAGATGGAGGAAAAAAGAGTGAAGAGAATCAAAGTCACCTGGAAGCAATTAGTCCAAAGATAAGATGGACCATGAGAACCTCAGCCTCCATGACTCGAGACTAGGACTAGATGGTGCCCGGCTACCGATGCCAACCGCTCGGAAAGGGATCAAAGCTGGAAATCCTAGATAGAGTGGCAAGAAAAATGTGGAACAAAATTGAAAAACACAAAAATGACCAGAATTACTGGTCAGATAGAGACTGGTGGAACCCTTGAAACTATGGCCACAGGTTACCCTTCTAGCCAAAAATGGATTGGCTCTCAGCCCAACAGTAAAATATCCCCATACACAGCCCAATAGTAAAAATCCACATATAGAACACCAAGCCCAGGCTGATCCACCCAACCACTCTAGGGAAATGCACCCCTTGGATCAAGCAGCCATGAGACACCAGAGTGGTAGCATTCAGGTAGAGGGAAGGCTGGACAGACAGGAATGTATGGATGAGAGAGGCACAGGGAGGGGGTGGCCACAGGGAGGAGAGTTTCTTATGGTTGGAGACAGTCATCAGGGCCATGAAACCAGATGTATACGAACTGTTGAATGTAAAACAAGTTTGCCATGTAAATTTGCACCCAAAGTGCACACGTGCACACACACACACATGCACACGCACACACACACACACAAATGTCATTCCTTTGTTATTACCAGTAACAAAAAACAACTTCGTCCTCTTAGTCCAGATTCAAACACTATCTCCACTTTGCATTTATCAGATGATAAATTCTATGAGGGAAGGTACCAATCAGCTTTTTGAGCCACCATACCTGCCCCCGCATCATACACTTAATAAGCATAAGCATTAAATATTTTTTAAGTAAGTTGATGAATGAATGAATCTTTTCTGGCCTCCACATTACTACTACCTCACCATTTTGATTTCACAGGATATTGCTTACACTTTAACTTAGCAGTTTTGGTTACCTAGTGTCACTCTGAAAAGAATATATTACAAATAGGTGGTTTGAACAAACAGGAGTTAATTCTCTTACAGTTTTGGAGGCTAAAATTCCAAGTTCAAAGTACCAGGATCTTGGGGCTAGGTGAAAGCCCCTTAACCTTGGGCTTCAGCTCTGCCTCTTGCTCCTGGCCCACTGAAGCTGGAAGTTTTTCCTCACTCAGACAGCTGCTGGCTGCTGAGGCTGATAAACCCACCATCAACAAGTAAAATGGCACAGTCCCGATATTACCAAACAACATGGCAGACCACTAATTCAAGTCCAGAAAAAGTCCCAAGATTGGCAAGGCTTGACAGGCTGCTGAAAAATGACTTGGCTATACCCAGGGTTCAAGTTTGCAAAAAGCTAGAAACCTTCCTCAAAATTGCTCCTTATATGCTGGAAGCAGATCACATCCTTAAGGCAGCTATTCAGCTGCTCCAGTAGATTCCACCATGGAACTGATTGTTAGTCTCACCTTGGGGAGAAACCACATCCAGCTGCCCAGCCTCTCAATGAGGCCCAGCCAAGTTGACACACAACCTTATCTACCACGGTTGCTGTATTACAATTGTTGTTGTGTGGCACTGAGTTGATTCAAACTCATAGTGACCCAATGTGACAGAGTAGAACTACTCCATAGAGTTTCCTAGGCTGTAATCTTTATTGAAGCAGATTGCTTCTAGAATCTGAGGATTTAAAAATGAGTAAGAGGCACAACATTGTGAAGCAGACAAGGAAATAGTGACCTATTTTATAGAAGAATCAAGTGATTTGGCTTAGTTCACCCACAAAGTAAACAGGAGAGTGTGAAATTAAACACAGGCTGGTCTGACTTAAAGTCCCTGGGTGGTGTAAGTATTTCCCTATCAGCTACTAACTTTAAAGTTGGAGGTTCAAATCCACCCAATGGTCTTGAGAAATAAAGTCCTGGCAATATGCTTCTGTAAAGATCACAGCCAAGAAAACCCTATGGAACAGTTCTATTCTGTAACACATGGGGTTGCTATGAATTGGAATCACCATGAGTTGGAATCAACTTGACAGCAATAGGTTGGATGTTTTGTTTTTTGGTCTGACTTACAAGTAAACTCTATACTTCCTAGTTTACCTGTAACCCTTACAAGGTTGGAATGCCATTTAGAATCAACATTTAAATGTAGAGGCAAGGACAGAGAGGATTTGATTCCATTCTATATTAATATCATCAGATAAATCAGGGCAATATACTTAGTTAACCAACTATTCAAGGCCAGGGACCTGGCCTTACATGTGTGAGACATACCAATATTACCTAAGTTGATCTGCTAAACTCTATCTTCTCATCTTTTTTATTATTTTTAATTACCTTTTTGTTTTTCTTTGTGCATGATTTGGGTGAAAGTTGACAGAGAATATTGGTTTTCCATTCAACAGTTCATGTATATTTTGTTTTATGACATTGATTACATTGATTGTGTGATGTTTACAGTGTAACAGCAATCTCCCACTTCCTCCCTATAGTCACCATTTCCCTTTGTCCTTCTTTCCTAACAATTCCTGCCTTCTGAGCTTTCATCTACTCACTTTCAAAGGACCCTTATCCAAATCCTGCAGGGTTAGTGGGGTGCTCTGGTGGTGTAGTGCCTAAGGCATTCCACTGCTAACCAGAAGGGTGGTGGTTCAAACCCACCAGCCACTCTGCAGAAGGTAAATATTTACTGCCTTGGAAACCCAATGGGGGTTTCCCAAAATTGACTCGATGGCAGTGAGTTTGGTTTGTATGAGTTTAGTAAAACGTTTGACTCCAAAGAGGAGAGTCTTTGAAAAGATACATTACAAGGATAAAAAAACACAACTTGAAATTTCATTAGAAAAATGAAACGCTGAATTTTCCTTGTGTTGTTACCCTTTGCATTTTCACATTGCCTTTCCCAAACAAGCTGTTCCTCATAGGAACATATTGATTTAATTGAATCTTACAGCTGTAGCTGAGAAGTGCCCTGAATAACAATAAGGTTTTTATATGGAATATGACTTAATTTAGAGAATAGTGCTGATGCAAGATGGTAGATTCATTAAAGTGCCTGGATGATCCATGCACTACCATTTGGAAAAGCTAGTCTAGAAACTAAATAGCTTTTCACATTGATTGTCAGACGTTCTTTTAAATATCTTGTTATGTGTTATGACTGATGTATGAGAAACAGGTTTAGGTAATCAGAAAATCAAGTCAGAAATATGGATCTACCAGGGAGGGAAATCACCTATGTATAAAAGATCTTGCTTCTCAGCCTTAGGGTTTCCAAGGAGATCTCTGTATCTACCCAGAACTAACAAAAGCATTGGCCCTTCCTTGGTAACAGTGATAATGGAATACAAATCCTTTATTATAAAGTAGCCACTTCCCCGATTTTCTCAATTTGAACTGAATAGAGGGGATCCTAAGTTCAAGAGGGAACATTGTTCTTCAGATAATCTGTGCCAACCAAGGTATTATTTATAAGAAAGTCACAGAAGCAGAGACTTTATCTAAGAATTTGCAGGCTTCTGTTGCTGCTTCTAGAAACAGTTATGTCCCTGAGACACCATACCCGGGAGCACCAGACCTTGGTTGCACAGTTCATTGCTTGACTTCAAATCCTCCAGGAGTTGTCTTAATCAGCAGCAGACTGCCCTTCTCCAATTAGCTCAATTAGGATTAACAGACAAGGGAAATGTCTTGCCTCCAAAAACAGCTTTGCAAACTGTAGTCAGTTGGCAAGGCACACAGAGGCGAGCACACCAAAAGGGAGTCGCAGTTATGGACCTGATGATTTTTAATTTTAGCTCATTTTCAGTAGGAGTTATATTGCTGTTGCTATAATTTTTAAAATGCTCTAACTTGATAGAACAGTAATTATCTTCTAATCACTTCCCTGCTTAATGATGTCCTAACCTCCTGTGGAAAGATGTATGTATTGGTATCTTACTCAGAATTCGGCTTTTATAACTCTTTTTTTAAAAAATAAAGTTCAGGAAATGTGAAAAATAGAATAATAATAAATGGATTCTGTGCATTTTTTTTTCCCCTCTTTCTAACTAACATTCCAAAGCAAGGGAAATAAAAACAGCATGAATATGTTATGTTCTCTTTAGAAATGCTACTTGTAGTTGGGAGATAAAGAATGAATGACCCATTTCTCTAACTCAGCCCGTCTGTGACATCACTGGTCCGTCTCTAGACTATTGATGCATTTCATTTGCCTTGAGTTGATTAGAAGTGGACTAGGAAGAGATAGAAGTCCCTGCGTGGTGCAAAGTTCTCCCAGAGGCACCTCAGTAGAAGGGCCTGGTGATCCGCTTCCCAAAGATCAGCCACTGAAAACCCTGTGGGGCAGAGTTCTGATCTGACTCACACAGGGCGGCCAGGAGTTGGCAGTTGTTTTTGTTTGATTGTAGTTAGTGAAGACTAAGTCACAGTTGATTCTTTGAAATGTTTCATAAGTAAGATTTTACAATGGTCCAGACCCGATGGAACTATGACATTGAATATAGATAGGCAAAAGGAAAGGGTAAAAGCATTGGGTTCCTACCAAAAGCTGAAGGGACAAAGCGGCTCTATGAGAGAAAGATGAAGCTCTTTGCTTCTGTAACAGTTTACAGCCTTGGAAACCCCATGGGGCAGTTTTGCTCTGACCCATAGGATTATTTAGAGCTCTGGTGGTGTAGTGCTTAAGGCATTTGACTTCTAACCAGAAGGCTAGTGATTCAAATGCACCAGCGACTGCTAGCAAGGAAGGCCGGTCAATCTACTTCTGTAGTGATATCAAGTTGGAAAAACAAGGAAGGGTTGCTATGAGTCGGACCCAACTCAATAGCAGTGAGTTTGTTTTTTTTTATTTTATAAGATTGCTTTGGGTTGGAAGTGACTCCATGGCAATGGGTTTTATTATAGTTTTCTAAAATCATCACAAAGTTAGAGTTGGCCCTCTGCAGGAGGGCCTGAAGAGATGCTTCTCAGCTATTGGCAAAAAAATTAAAACAAAAGAGTAGGTGTTAATCATTGTGAATGGAATATCATTTCAGAGGATCCAATAGATCAATAGTCTAGTCCAGGAGTTGGCATACTTTTTACGTTAAGGTAGAAATTGTAAGTAATTTAAGTTTAGTAGGCTACATGGTCTCATTCACAACTACTCAACTTTGTCATAGTTACATGAAAGTAGCCATAGTCAATTTATAAATTACCAGATAGGGTTGTGTTCCAATAAAATTTTATTTGTAAAAATAGCTGGTGAGCCAGATTTAGCCTATTGTCCATAGTTGGCTGACCCCTGCAGTAGCCTCTGAAGGAGTCAAGCAGGTGGAGGAAGCACAGACGCATAGGCCTTGTCAAAGATAAACCAGAGTGGCTAGCAAGGACTTAGGCTTAGGGTGATAGGTCATTGAGCCAGCTTGTGTCATCTGCATAATGCAGGCTGTTAATAAGTCTTCCTCCAATCCTGATGCTATGCTCTTTTTCATATAGTTCTGGTTCTTAGATTATTTGCTCAGCATAGAGATTAAATGGGTATAGTGAAAGGATGCAACCCTGGCACACACCCTTCCTTATTTTAAATCATACACTATTCTTTTGTTCTATTTGAATGAAAGTCTCCTGTTCTATGTACAGGTTCCACATGAGCACAATTAAATATTCTGGAATTCCCATTCTTTGCAATATTATCCATAATTTCTCACGATTCACACAGTTGAATGCTTCTGTATAGTCAAAAAAACACAGGTAAACATCTTTCTGGTATTCTTTGCTTTCAGCTAAGATCCTTCTGACATCAGTGATGACTCCCTCATTCTATGTCCTGGTCTGGGTCCAGCTTGAATTTCTGGAGGTTCCCTGTCAATATACTGTTGCTAATGTTTTTGAGTTATCTTCAGCAAAATTTTATTTGCATGTGTTAGTAATGATACAGTTCAATAATTTCTTCATTCTGTTGGGTCACATTTCTTTGGAATGGGTACAAATATGGATCTCTTCCAGTTAGTTGGCCAGGTAACTGTCTTCCAAATTTCCTGGCATAGATGTGTAAGCGCCTCCAGAGCTGAATTCATTTGCTGAAACATCTTAATAGGTATTCCATCAATTCCTGAAGCCTTGCTTTTCATCAATTCCTTTAGTGCAGGACTTCATGAAGTTCCCAATAACTAGTAAGTGCTATTATTATTGCTACTATTATTGCTATTATTTTTTAGTTTTTGGGAAATCGATATTTATTGCATTAAAAAGATAACTTTTCATGTTCTGTTGAATTTTTTAAAACTGGTAAGTCCACTTACGAAAAGAATGAATGAAAATAAAGCCACTGAAAGTACATTCAGGACAAATTCTACTGGACAGAGATTCAGAGAAGATAAAAAATTCCTTTCTGACCAGACTATGACCATTATGACAATGTATGACTTCAATTTTTTGAGTGCTTTTCTTTCAATTTATATTCATATTC
>NW_006922096.1:1822414-1827789 GCF_000298275.1 Orycteropus afer afer | reverse complement strand
TCCTCCTCCTTCTCCAGTCATAAGGAAAAGAAGAAAAGAGTGGATAACTTGAATAAAATACAGAGTGCTTTGTTCTGTTTACATATGGTTGCTTGAGTTGAAACCAACTCAATGGCACCTAGCAACAACAAGACTATGTGACTTGGTGAGTTTGTATACTTTATATTACTTTATTCTGAGGAAGAGTGTTTTCACTTCTCTCATTTTATGGGGCTTCCATAAAGCTAGCTTCTCCTTCTGGCTTCAGTGCTGGGCATGTAGCCCATGCCCATTGATGTGAGCAGTTACAGATGTGCCCACTGCTACTGAATCAAGAATGGGCCTTGATGAAGGCCCATGATGAAGCCTGATGAGCCAATGAGAGTCACCTCTGAGACTTTTTCCCTATATTTCTTAGAAAAATGGAATCCCTGCATACTGCATAAAGTTAAGTTTTAGCTGCTACCTAAGAGATCAGTGATTACATCCAGAGATGCCTCAGAAGAAAATTTTCTCAATCTACTTCCAAAAAGTCAGCCATAGAAAGCCCTATGGAGCACAGTTCTACTCTGACACACTGAGGTTTTACATTGAGTTGAAATCTACTCTATGGCAACTGGATGAGTAATTTATTATTATCATTATTTTGCTTTATTAGAAAATTAGGACTCCATTCCCTAAAAATATTAGTAGGTCTAATGCTTCTAAGGATCATATTTGGCAACAAGAAAGAAATATCTTTCTGAGAATGAAGTTATGAAGACAGGGTCTCTATGGTGTCCTTTGAGCCTTGGATATAGACATGTCTTAAATGAAATCTACCCTGAAATTTTTAGGTATGTGAACCTTCAAATTTTATTTTGATTTAAGCTAGTTTTGGTGAGGACTCATGATTTTCAACTAAAGTATTCAGCACAGTTCCTCATTATAACAATGGAAGATAAAAAAATGCAATTAAATATTTTGAATCTCTTGGAATGCCTCATAAAGAATTATATTGAAGTAGTGTTGGTACAAGAACTTTGGAAATATAAATACTTGTACGAGTGCAAATATTATACAAGGGAACTGCTAATGGAGATATTATAAAGTTAGAATGATGTACTGAAAGAATTTTAGTATGCAGAAATGGATTCAATTAAAAATAATAGCTTTAAAATCATTCTAGAATTTCAGCAATACTATTGAATATGTAGAAAATGGGATGTTTCCTAAAATTTTCCCTTATTTATAAAAATTTTATTAAAATTAACTTTGAGCTATGATTTTCAGAAACAACAGATGAAATTTCTTGGTGATTTTCAAATGATAGCATATAAAGAACAAAGCTTCTTTAACAATGAGTAAAATGTCTTATCCCTGAAACACGAAAATAGAATATGGGGCCTAGCAATAATTTTGATCGTAGAAGAAACAGCAGTTTCCATTTAAAGATATAGAAAGGTGATTGGCTGTCAAGGTTATGGTAAGTATGTAGCCATCTGACTAATGAAGAGCAATTGAGGCTATGTGTCATTCTGTTGTACGTTGTACGTAGGGTTGCTTTGACTTGGAACAGATTCCACAGCCACTAACAACAAACAACAACATCAATTGTGGTGCAAACGATTGAGCTTCAGACTACTAACAAAAATGTTGATGGTTTGAATACATCTAAAGACACCTCAGAAGACAGATTTGGAGATATGCTTCCAAAAGGCCACAGTCTTGTAAATCCTATGGATTGGTTCTAATCTGCACACTCATGGGGTTACCATGAGTCATAGTCTATCCATTATTACGGCAAATAACAACAACAAAAAATCTGGGATTTTAGCAATTTGCTTGTGAAACATTGCATCCAAGATGGTACTTAATTACTTACATGTGAGAAATCAATTTAGTGGCTTAAATAAAAAGGCCCATTAAAATATAGCTTAAAGACACAGTTTATGGATAATAGCTTTCACCAGGTACACTTCATAAATTTAAAAGCTTTTTTCTTTGTGAAACGGATATTTACAAACAAAAGAAACTTTGGAATATTCTTCTTTTCTCTTTTTAAGGCTAAGTAAGACTAATTGGTGAAGAATATTGAAAATACTATGAATTGCCAGAAGGATGAACAAATCTGCCTTGAAAGAAATGCAGCCGGAATAATCCTGAGAAGTGAGAATGGCCAGACTTACTTTCACACACTTTGGTCATGTTGTCAGAAGGGACCATTTCCTGGAGAAGGATATTATGCTTGGTAAAGTGGGGGGACAGTGAAAAAGGGGACAACCCTCAACAAGATGGACTGACACAGTGGCTGCAATGATGAACTCGAGCATAGTAATGATTCTGAGGATGACACAGGACTGGGCAGCGTTTCATTCTGTTGTGCATTAGGGATGTGATAAGTGAGAACAGACAGGTCGGTACCTAATAATAACAAGAAGATTAACAAACATCTAGGATGGAGATCTCGTGGTGGAGTGGATAAGGCACTTGATTGTTAACTGGGAGGTCACTGGTTCACACCCACCAGCTGCTCCAGGGAAGGAAGATGGGGTGACCTACTTCATAAATATTTACAGCCTCAGAAACCCAATGGGGGTCACTATGAGTTGGAAATGATTCGACCACAGTGAGTTTTTTTTTTTTTTTTTAAAGAATGATGAATGAAATATGCCGTAATAAAGCTGCCAATATAATGGTAAGATGGAGAATAAATTTATGAAAAAAGAAAAGAAAAACAGTCCAATGTCCTCTGTAGAAGTGAAGAACACAGGAAAATATTTACATAAGTCTTTCTTGTCAATAATATGCATAAGCAACTAGTTGTTGTTGTTATGTTGTTGTTGTTATTTGCCATTGAGTCGGCCCCAACTCATAACAACCCCTCCTTGGGTTTCTGAGGCAGTATCACTACAGAAGTAGGATTGCCCAACCTTCCTTTCGAGGAGTGGCTGGTGGGTTTGAACCGCCAGCCTTCTGGTTAGCAGTCAAGTGCCTTAGGCACTTTATGTAGACGATAAAAATGACAAGGAAATTTAACATAGGAAAAATACATTTGCTAATATTGTCTGTGTGAATGGTGCCAATTTCAGTATTCCTCAAGCATGGTTTGTAAATGAGATTTACACAAGATTTGGAAGTGCATAAATTACTCTTAAGTCATAAAGTATGAATTTTCAGAACTGTATTAACTGTTCCAGTACAACCACACTTTTTTTTTTTTAGAAGTGCTGTGGTACTATACTGAATTCTGTTCTAGTGGCCAAAAGAAATATATTCATTATTTTTCAAGCAACACTTATAAGCAGAGTTTCAAGTCAGTTCTTCCCAGTTCAGTCACTGCTGGCAAAGCAACACTGGAACAGACCCAAATTTGTAAAATATGGGTATTGTTATTGTTGTTATTTGCTGTTGAGTCAAATGACCCAACTCATAGCAATGCCTCCTTGGGTTTCTGAGGGGGTATCACTACAGAAGGAAATTGTCCAACCTTCCTTCTGAGGAATGGCTGGTGGGTTTGAACCACCAGCCTTCTGGTTAGCAGTCAAGTGCCTTAAGCATAAAAGTTACAGTTTGAAGACCTGCTAGAAACTTTATCTCCCTCTTAGAAAACAAGAGCACAGAACACATTGCATAGCAAGCAAATCTCTGGCTGGCAGAATAGGAAACAATGGAGCATCCTTCAAAGATTGTTGCTGACCACGTCACTTTGATGTGTGTCACGCTGCACAGTCCTGGCAATGATGCACTCTCGTGTGTCAGGGACCTGAAAAGGCTCACTACGCCTCCTCTGAGTCTCCTATTCTAGGACCTTGAACTATTTTTCCATCCCAGTTATTATTCCAATACACCTACGTGTTACAAATTTAGGTAAGTTCTGATTTTGCTACATTGGTCCTGACTGAACTGGTTCAAAACACTGCTTGTAAGCATACTCTGGAAGTCAACACTGCACATTGAGCAAAATGCAGACAGAAGAGTGAAAAGAAATACTATGCTATGAATCTATGTTTGGGAGTTGAGATGTGGGATATAGCCCTGCTTCTTTCAGCCAAATACGTATCTCCAAATTGGGCACATCCCAAATGACCAAGGCCAAAATTTTAAAACAATTGTAAAATGAGCTACAATTCATTTTAAGATCCTTCCTGCCTCTAAAACTATGGGTTTTATTATATTGAATCTTCCATGGGAAATAAAAAATCTAATTGATAAGAACATCTAACAGCTACAATTACATGGAAAGGTGCGTGCACATTTAATTATAGGTACCGAATTTATCCATCATATGAGGAGAAATTGTGCATCAGGATTAGCATCCTAATAATTCTTTAACTTCTTCCAAACCATCTCCACAATATTTTTCTAGTAGCAGTTCAAATTTGCCTTTATAATAGTGAACACTTTATTTTACTAGGATAAGTTATACACTTCCCTCCCTAAATGTGATGTTTGTGAAGGCAAGCTCTACCTTTCTTTCTTTAGTGCTTGCTTTGCATAAATTTGGCATTCCAGAAATACTTGAATAAATAAAGAAATTAATAAACAAACACATTTAGAAAAGGGTTAGTTGGGGGAAAAGGCATTACTCAAGGAAATATTGTATAAGAATCTTTCTAGAGAGTGCAAAACAAAACATAAAATATATAAATACAATGTTTTCAAGATGGCATTACCTCCTGCTAAGACATATTCCAAGTGAATTCTTAAAAATCTATAATGCAATTCTATTTTTACCTAGATGGACTTTGTTTTTTAATTTGATTTTGTAACTGTGCCTGGTAATTATTATCTATTTCCATGATCACAGTATGGGTAAAAGTTATAGATGAAATAAAATATTTCAAAACATAAGTCTTGGCTTCTCTAACATACTACATTCCTTACTAAGGAATTGTCTGCTCTTATCTAGGGCAATGATGATGGTGGATGTGGTGCTGGGTGATGAGGGTGATCCTGGCGACGGTCACAGTGTTGACGATATTGCCAGCCACTAACTGCTGATAACATATTGAGTGCTTACCATGTGTGAGACATTTTGAACATATTATCTCATTCAATCTTTGTAATCTTGTTGAATTATTTTTCTTTTGCTCCATTTATGACTACGAAATAGGCTTTAAGGAACTTAGCATATTGACACTCATCATACAGATCATAATGGGAAGAGCTGGTGTAGAACTCATCTTTTTGTAGTATATATCAGTCTACTGGCAGTGAACCAACAAACTGAGTACAACCTGAATCATAACTGAAATTAAACTTTTAAATATCATCAGAATGTTTGCATTACATTAATTTATTTCTTGAAATTTATTTTACCTAGACATATACAATAATATATACAGTGTTTGCGTATATATAACGAGAAGGATTGGCACAATGGCTCCGATGATAGACTCAGGTATAGCAAGGAT
>NW_006922096.1:1820122-1821174 GCF_000298275.1 Orycteropus afer afer | reverse complement strand
CAGCCTTGGAAACCCTATAGGACAATTCTACTCTGTCCTAAAGGTCACTATGGATCAAAATCAACTTGTCTGGCAATAGTTTTGGATGAGTTTGGTCCCTCATATCCAACATTATTTCTATCTGCAATATGTATTTCCAAATCCGGTATTTTTTTCTTTTCCAATCTGATACTATTAAAATGGCATCTTATTGTTCCTTTAATTTGTAACACTCTAAATGCTCATGGACTTGAGGGTCAGTTTGGTTATTTGAATTGTCCCATGTATGCTCTTTCATATTCTTTGCCTTTTTTTTTTCCTAGTGGTTTATTTCCCTTATCTTCACAGTTAATGTTAATTCAGTGTCTATTCCTTTTGCTACATTTTTTTCACAAAATATATTTGTATTCAATAATTTTGCTAATAATCTTTTTCCATATAATTTTAAAATGTATTCAGTCAGATAGCCTATTTTCTTTTATAGCTTTCTAGCTTTGTAGTTAAAAAAAATTGCACATTTCTAGATTATATAACCATTATCTTAGATTTTTGCAAAATATGTATTGCTTTGTTTTCTTTTGATCATCAGCTTTTTAAATACATTGCTAACTAAAAATGTGAGTCATATGTGACATTTTAAATTTTCTCTTAATCAGGATATAAAAAAGATAAAAATAAATCAGTAAGATTAATTTTTATACCATGTTTTATTTAACTCAGCATACACAAAATATTGTTTCCAAATAACAATTATTATAAAAATTATATGATGATATATTTTTTAACAGTGCGTCTTTGAAGTCTAGTGTGCATTCTACAATAAACACGTTTCAATTGGAACTAAGCACCTTTCATTTGGCTATAGTCACATATGACAACTGGTTGCTGTATTGAGTGTAGCTGCGGTGTAGTAAATTACTTAGTGTGGCTTTTCTACCCATAAGTCTTTGTAAACCCCAAGGTGGGATTTTCTATGAGCAACTGAGGAGCTCCTTTTGCTGAAGCTATCCACCTGGGTTATTTCTGTTGGGCGTGGCACAATATAATGTTCTGGGAAGTTCCCACTCTCTCTC
>NW_006922096.1:1812945-1814981 GCF_000298275.1 Orycteropus afer afer | reverse complement strand
TCATGTTGTCAGAAGGGACCATTCCCTGGAGAAGGATGTCATGCTTGGTAAGGTGGAGGGTTGATGAAGGAGGGGAAAGCCTTCAACAAGATGGATTGACATGGTTTCTGTGGCAATGGGCTCAAGTATAGTAAGGATCATGGAGCTCGCGCAGGATCGGGGGGGTGTATCGTTCTGCTGTGCATGGGGTCGCTATGAGTTGGAAATGACTCGACGACACCTAACATCAACAACAACATGTAAACCTTTCCTTGACTTCTATAATAGTGGACTTAAGCAATATCTGTCCTTCTGCTATTGACTTATTTCACTCAGTGCAATATCTTCCAAGTTCATCCACATTATGAAGTATTTCATAGATTCTTAATTACTCTTTTTTTATTGCATAGTATTCCATTGTGTGCATGCACCATTTGGTTACCCATTTATCCATTGATGAGCACTTAGGTTGTGTCCATCTCTTTGCTATTTTGAATAATTCTACCAAGAACATGAGTGTGCATCTATCTATTCATGTCCTGGCTATCACTTCTTTAGGATATAAATCTAGTAGTGAGAATGCTGGATCAAGTGGTATTTCCAACTTTTTAAAGAAGCATCATATTGTTTTCCACAATGGTTGTAACTTTTTACAGTATTACCAGCAGTGTATAAGGTTTCTCGGCTCTCTACTACCTCTCCAGCTTTTTTTTTTTTTTTTTTTAATTTTGGTATTAATGCTGGGGGTCAGGGATAGGGAAGATGATATATCATTGTGGTTTTGATTTACATCTCCTTAATGATTAAGCACTAGTCTGTCAGTTTTCTGTACTATGGTGGCATGTGTGTTGCTATGATACTGGAATCTCTGTCACAAGTATTTAATATACCAGCAGGTTCACCCATTGTGGAAAGGTGGAGCTTCCAGACTAAGAAAGACTGAGAAGAACAGAGTCATCCACTTCTGAAAAAACTGATCACTGAAAACCTTACAAATACCAGTGCAATATTGTCTGATTTATTAGTGAAAAACAATATAAATAACAGTGAAACATTACCTAATCTAATGCTAGAAGATAAGCCCTCAGGTTGAAAGGCATTCAAAATACAACTAGGGAAAAGCTGTCTCCTCAAAGTAGATTTTTTTGTTATTAAGTATTATCAAGTCAGCTCCAACTCATGGCAAGCCTATGTACAATAGAATGAATCATGGTCAAGTCCTGCATCATCCTCAAAATATTTGCTATGCTTTAGACCATCATCACAACAACTGTGTCAATACATCTCATTGAGGGGTTTCCTTTTTTCACTGACCATCTATTTTACCAAGCATGATATCCTTCTACAGGGATTTGTCCTTTTTGACAACATGACGAATTTACTTGAGACAAAGTCTGAGCATTCTAGCTTCTAAAGAACATTCTGGCTGTACATCTCCCAAGACAGATTTGTTCATTCTTCTGACATTCCATGGTATTTTCAGTGTTTTTTGCCAATACCACAATTCCAATGCATCAATTCTGATCCAAATGAATTTAAAGATCACACGAAGAATAGATTTGACACGTTGAACACCAATGACTGAAAAGTAGACAGGGTGTGGGATGACATCAAAAACATTATCCATGAAGGAAGCAAAAGGTCATTAAAAAGATAGGAAATGAAGAAAAGATCAAAATAGATGTCACAAAAGACTCTCTAACTTAATTTTGAATGGAGAGTAGCTGAAGCAAATGGAAAAAATGATGAAATAAAAGAGCTGAACAGAATATTTCAAAGGGTGGCTCAAGAAGACAAAGTATTTTAATGAAATATACAAACACCTGAAATTGGAAAACCAGAAGAGAAAAACATGCTCAGTATTTCCCAAAGTGGAAGAACTGTAAAAAAAAAAATCAAGCCTTGACTTGCAATATTGAAGAACTGGTAGCATAGTGCCTAAGGCACTTGACTGCTAACCAAAAGGCTGGTGGTTCAAACTCACCAGCCGCTCCTCGGAAGGAAGATGGGGCAATCTACTTCCGTAGTGATACTGCCTCGGAAACCCAAGGAGGGGT
>NW_006922096.1:1808188-1812845 GCF_000298275.1 Orycteropus afer afer | reverse complement strand
GGTGCTTTGGGAGGAACGGTTGGTGAAAGGGCTGGAGGGAGGCAGCATGTCTGGCCTTGCAGTAATAGGCCTTGGGTTACTGCTGGTAATCCTGCCTTCCCCTTGTAGGGTTAGAAGAGGTCAGAACATGTGGCCTCCTTGTCGTTTTTGCAGTGGCAGATCTAGAAAATAATTTGTTTTTGGAATAAGATGACTACATCTTATTTCTTCCTGATTTATGGCCATTTGTCATATAGATTCTCTCATCTGTTCAACTGGTCTATTTGCCAGTTCCTATGTGAATAAAATTGATATGAATGTAATAACTTTAAAATACATGCTGGTATTAGATGAGAATCCCCTTGATAGTCTCCTTCACTCAATATTTTGGGGCACGTTTTATATATGTATTTTACATTCTATTTAAGAATATATTAGCTATGTTTGTATTACTTATAGTAAATTTAATTTTGAAAATTCTATACAATCATTTTTTATATACTGATCTTGTATCCAGATGTCTTGCTATATTCAATTACTAGCGCTAATACGCATTTTTTTCACTCTGTCAGATTTCCACATAGATGTTCATGTTGTCTATGAGTAAAGAGGATTTTGCTTATTCCTTTATAATCTGACTTTGGAAACACCTTTTGACCATAACCAGGCCCAATGATTTGATTGTTTTTTTAAATAGTAGAAAGATATATTCCACCTACTGAATCATCTGGACTGTTTCTTATAATTTTTAGTATCATAATCAATTCACCATCATCTAATATTTATCGGATGCTGTACTGGTTATCAAGAAACTCTAGTGATGCCTAGACTGCTAACCAGAAGGTTGGCAGTTCAAATCCACCAGATTCTCCATGGAAGGCTGATAGAGTGATCTACTTTCCTAAAGATTTACTGCCTCAGAAACCCAAAGGGGCTCCCTATGGGTCAGAACCAACTCGATGGCAGTGAGTTTGGTTTTCTTTGGTTTGGTACTCATTATGTACCACTACATTAATGCTACCCATCAGATAACTGTAACATTCAGTAGCATATAGGAAAGAAAAAAACAAAACAAAACATTTATTTAGCTCACAAGATTTAGCTAATTTGGGAAGGCCTTACTCATCTGCATCCACTGTAGGTCATCTAGGCAGTTGTACTGCTATTGTCTGGTCTCATAGAAAAACCTGGTAGTTGTCTGACTGTTGGCTGATCCAGGAAGGCCTGGACTGAGATGACTGCAGAAAGCTGGCATTGTTCAATGAGTCCTTTTTTCTCTAGCAATCTAGTCTTGGCATGTTCTCCTAACAATGGCAGAGATATAAAAGCAGGCCATATGCTAAGTGAAATAAGCCGGAGCAATTGAACAAGAGTCTTTCAAATCTCACATAGGGTACATTTCTCACTTGCCATTGGCCAAGACTTGTCAGAGTGAAAGTATGAGGGCACTACAAAGTTATATGGCAAAAGGTAAAGATAAGGGAATAGTGAAAAATTAGGACCATTTTTACAACTATTTCAGTAAAGGAATCTGGTCTAACTCCTTTTTAGGACTGGAAGGTGATATAGTCAGTGTTCTCATAGGACTCATAGATCCAATAATACATAATTTGCTTATTAACATTCACCATGGAACAAGAATTTCTGAAACTTATTAGTACATTCAGAAATGAATGCTGCCAATGTGCTTCTTCCTCTCCTTCCATGCAGGGACTTGGATAGGGGAGAGTTCCATTTGGCTTTTTATTTCGTGAGGTGACTTGAAGTACTAGCTGACATTATTTAATGACAAGTGGAGAGTAATGTTCTCTTGCACTAAGGAATGCTACAAGGAGATAAAAGTGAAAATGAAATGACAAAGGAAATGAGCCAGAAAATAAGGCCTCTAGAATTAAAATCCAGTGCCCAAGCCAAACAAATGAAAATCTTTTAGGTAGATTGCATAAATTCAGTTTATTATAGATTTAAAAAGAAAACAATTTTGAGGTTTCTTATCACCATGGGCAGCTGTTAAACCTCTAAATGGAATTTCCTAATGAGTGTGGAAACAAAGCCTGCTTCATTTCCCACATACGCTGCGTTTGCCTGGCTACTAACCAGCACTGACCAGCTGCTTCTCTCTATTCTGTAGCCACCTGGTCTTATTGCTGACATTTGAGTTTGGAAGGAGTACTTGCATCTTTCTAAATATTCGAGTATGATCTCTTATTTTTAGCAGTACTGACTTCTCCATGTTGTTGTTGTTGTTGTTATGTGCCGTTGAGTCGGCCCCGACTTCTCCATAGACCTTGATAAAAAGTGTCAAAATCATCCTGGCCTTTCTATGCACACAATCAAGTACTTGGAAGGTATTCTTGAAGTGATTTGCAATGCTCTGTATCCTATTTCACTTTCTGTGTAGAGGTTAACAAACTTAAAGTTATATTTCCCAAACTTTTTTGCAGTAAGAGTGGTGAATCCCCCACTGCCATAAGTTGACTCTAACTCATAGCAACCATACATGACAGAGTAGAACTGACCTACAGGGTTTTCAAGGCTGTAATCTTTGCAGAAGCAGACACAAGCCTCTTCTTTCTCCCATGGAGCAGCTGGTGGATTTAAACCACCAACCTTTTGGTTAACAAACAGGCCAAGGCTTTAACTACTGCTCCACCAGCACTCCATTGAAGGAAACAGAACCACACTTTTTGCAACTTCTGCTGTATCTACTGGCAAAAAAATTCCCAGAAGAGCCTGGGATTGTCTGCAGTCACTTTATTATTAGTTCAGTAACTAGGCAACAGGTTTGTGAATTGAAAGGAAGGGCGTGGTAGTTAAATGCTGGCTTCCTGATTCCTGGGTGAAAGCTAAACTGTGACTTTTGTGGAGCCAGTAGTTCCTGAGGTCATCTCTAACTTCCTAGTCTTCTTTATTGTAGTAGAGCTAGCAGTGCCCCTGAGGGGTTTGGTTTGCAGGTTGCTGTGGGCTTCTTTCTCAGAAGCCTTAGTTCCTGGTCTTCCAAAGATTTTGTAAGCCTCTAATTCTCATCATTAAATGCTACTCTGCTTAAAATATCTGTATGTCTTTCTGGTACTTGCAACTGAATTCTGACAGATACAATTATGCTCAAACCAGAGACATAGAGTGAGTTATTTCCTTGCCTGGCTACCAGAAATTAAAATATCTAGACACATTATTAATAAACTTTTTGTTTTTACTGTTTTTCTTTGTTTATTCTGCCTTTCAAAATTATAAAATAGTTTAAATATACACCAAGAGTATGAAAAATAAAGTATTCACTATAAAATTGATAAAAATGGCTAATATTTGGATATATTTGCTTAAATTTTTTCATTAAAATATTACAAACATTTCTACCTTCCTTTCCTATTGCATTTTCCTCCCATTCTCTCAAACATAATCAATGTTTAACCTCTGTATATTTTAATATTTTTACCACACACACATATATATACATTTATACCAATATATAGTATTATTTTGTACTTTTCTCATTTAATTGAACAAAGTATTCTTGATTTTTTTCTATTTTTATACATGTTGATCTAGTTAATTTATTTGAACTGAGGAATGTTTTTCCATTGTCTCATTATATCATTTCTCTCATGTGGTTGTTTCCAAGGATTGATTTTCTAATAACCTCTCAAAATCAATATGTTAATAATTGAATTTGAGTTTCTCTGACCCTTCACAATTACTCCTCTAATTGGTGTCCTTGTTTTAGTTCGGAACATTTACGTTCCAATTCTTCCTGTTTCAAAACTTTAGGATAATTTTGACACCTTACTGTTTTGTTTTGTTTGATTTTCACCATTTATTGATTAACAAATAACATATACTATTATCTTATGCATTTTAACACTTCCTTTGTGTGTGTATATGTCACCTGCCTTTGGTACATTGACTTACTCTTCATCCAAATCAATTCATTTTTCTTACCTGTTGTTGTTGTTATGTGCTCTCGAGTCAGACCCGACTCAATGACCTTCCTTGTGTTTCCAAGGTGGTATCACTATGGAAGTAGATTGCCCAACCTTCCGTCCAAGGAGTGGCTGGTGGGTTTGAACCACAAGCCTTCTAGTTAGAAGTCAAGTGCCTTAGGCACTACACTACATATTTCCTCCCCTCAACCACCTTTGTTGTGGTTAGGTGTTGTCCAATCATCTCTGACTCACAGAGACCTTACAACAAAGTGAAACACCTCCCAGTCCCGTGCCAGCTCCACAATCCTTGTTATACTTGAGCCCATCGCTGCAGCCACTGTGTCAATCCATCTCATTGAGGGCCTTCTCCTCTTTCTTCAACCCTCCACATTAGCAAAGCATGACATCCTTCTCCGAGGAATGGTCCCTTCTGAAAACATGATCAAAGTAGGTGAGATAAAATCTGACCATTCTTCTTTCCAAGGAGCATTCTGGCTGCACTTCCTCCAAGACAGATTTGTTAGATCTTTTAGCAGTCCATGGTACATTCAGCATTCTTTGCCAGCACCACAACTCAAAAGCGTCAACTCCTCTTCCATTTTCCCTATTCATTTTCCAGGTCTCAAATGCATATGAGGCCATTGAAAATATGGCTGTGTCAGGCAAACCTTAGTCTACAAGGAGACATCTTTGTTCCTCAGCACTTGAAAGAAGTCCTTGGCAGATGACTTACCCAGTGCTATATGTGGTCTGAT
>NW_006922096.1:1782587-1803451 GCF_000298275.1 Orycteropus afer afer | reverse complement strand
GCACATAACCAGAGCAACATGAACCCACCACCAAAATTAAACAGATTTTAAAATTTTGCCACATGTGCATGAAAAATGTCTTTAAAAGTAGGAAATGAAATGTTACAAATTCAGCTAAATTCTCCTCCTCCTTCTCTCCCCTTTCTTCCTGCAAGTAACCAGTACCTTAAATTGTTTTCATATCTTCCCTGTGTGTGGCATATCAATACAGTATCACTATGTTTTATGTGTGCAAGCTGTCACTAACTTAAAAAAATATACACAATTAAAATATTAAATTAACTGTGAAAGTAAATATAATATTTGTTTAGAATCAGAAAAGTAATCACAATACAGTTAAAAATGTAAAAACCTGATATTTTAAAATGTTAAAAAAAAAAGCCACAATGATCTTAAAACCCACAAAAGGAATTAATTATTTTTTAAATGAATTTCCTGGCCTACCTCCCACACATTTTCTCTATATTTGTGACTGCATACTCTTTGCCTCTTCCCATGACATTTTAAAAATATTGATTTCTATAGAAAGACTAGAAAGAAAATTATTCTTCTTCTAGTACAGATGATCTAAATTCATTTCTTATTATGTATACTTGGCATGCATTGAAATTATAACTTCACACATGGACTTTCTTGTAACAGGGTTGATACAAATTTCTGCCCAAAATATACATGGATTTGTGATGAAGATACTCTTGCTAGTGGAGGTCATTAGCACCACTGGAGGTCAGCAGTGAATGAGGCAGAGACTGACCTGTCTCAGTAATGTATTGCATTTATAGTCCGCTTTCACATTTCCTACTTAGCTTGTTAAAAGAAATAATGTGAATATGATGTGTATCGTAACTAATCTCTCTCCATATTACCTATCCTTCAACAACCTGAAATAAAGGATTTTATGTTTACTCTCAAACTGATAAGTAGAAAAAAGTATTCTCCCTGGGAACAAGCACATGAAAGTGAAAATTTCTGAAATTTAAGGTTCAATAGCTTCCTGTTAAATCTGGCTTCACTTGTGAAAGCTTAACTTTTACCTAAATGATCATTCTGCATAAATATGTATACACACACACATGTACATATATAAATTTCTTAAATGAGTTAAGTGTAAAAATGTGTGTGGATACCCACACACACACAAATGTATAAAAACCCTGGTTGTGCAGTGGTTCAGCTCCTGAGTGCTAACTGAAAGGTCCACAGTTTGAACTCACAGGTTGCCCTGGGGAAGAAAGGTGTGGCATTCTTCTTCTGTAAAGGGTACAGCCTTGGAAACCCTATGGCATTCTTGTCTGTCCTTTATGGTTACTACAAATTGGAATTGACTCAACCACAATTGTTTTTTTGTTTTGTTTTGTTTTGGATATATATTTTTTCTTTTTTTTTTTTTCCCCTCTCATTTTAGTACTCCACAAATGTCTAACATACTAGCTACTAACCAAAAGGTTGGAGGTTCGAATCAACCCCAAGGTGCCTCGGGAGAAATATCTTGTGATGTACTTCCAAAAACTCAGCGATTGAAAACCCTATGGAGCACAGTCCCACTGTGACACACATTGCGTTGCTAAGAGTCACAATGGTCTCTATGGCAACTGGTTTGTGGATTAGTTCACTCAAACTCTGCTTTTGAAAACTCATTTTGATCTATGTATATATAATTTATTCACTTGACTGTCAAGAATCTCATTGTACTTACTAATCAACTACATTTAATTTTTCCATTTCTATTTCAATGGATATTTAGATGTATTCAAATTGCTATGGCAGGAAACATTCTTGTACATGTCTCCTTGAACATATGTGGCTCCATCCCAAAGATGGATAATTAGAGTGAAATTTCGATTTTAAGATGCACCTACCTCAAGGTAGATAATCAAAATAATACTAACAATTTATACTTCATTAAAAATGTGTATCTTACAATCCTTACAAATATCTTACAAATTCATGAGTACTTCTTATTCTCTCATTAATTTTAACAGTTAATTGGAGGTGAACAAGGTTCTTAACCAGTTTTAATTTGTCTTTAACTGATTACTAATGATCTGGAATGTGTCTCAGATGTATGCTTATTATCCAACCAGATTTCTTCATGTGAATTGACAGTCCATCTAATTTGATTATTTTGTTAAATTATTTGCTTTATCTTTATTTATTTTAAAATGTTAACTATGTTTTCTAATTGCTTATCTTTTGACCTGTTATATAGGTTTTAAGTTTCTTCTTCTGGTCTGTGATTTTCACGTCATCTTTTTTTCTCATGTCTTTGACCATGCAGAAGTTTTCAATTTCATATAGTAAAATTTATCAATTGCTTCTGGGTTCTGCCTTTTGTTTCATGTTTATAAAACCCTCCATATCCTGATATAAAGATTTTTTTTTATGTTTTTATTCTAAATGTTTTAGATATTTGGTCCTTATATTGACTTTGTTGATCTATTTTGGCTTTATTTTTGAGCATTATATGAGGTAAAAAATTTATTCCGCATAATTAAAACCCACTGCCATCAAGTTGATTCCAACTCATAGTGACTCCCACTGGGTTTCCAAAGCCGTAAATCTATGGAAGTAGATTGCCTTATCTTCCTCCCATGGAGCAGCTGGTGGTGTTGTTAGCAGCCAACAGCTTTACCCGCTATGCAACCAGAGCTTCTTTCCACATAATTAGAGCTCTGTTATTTTATATTCCTTCCTTGTGCCTCTGACTTATAAAAGCAATTCATTCCTTTCATCAGAATTTAAATCCTGATTCCACCATTACTAGCTGTATGACCTTGTGCAACTTACTTAAACGTTAACATTCCTTTGTTTATAAAGACACAAATAATGCACACATCCTAGGGACACTGGAAAATTAAATGAGTTAAGAAGTAAAAAAATAATTTAGGTAAGTTTTTGGCATTTATTAAATACTCAGCAATAGCACTTCAATAAATTGTAACTTTCTTCTTTTCCCATGCTCAAGTCCTGTATACTTTGACAACTAAAACAGTAAAGATGGAAACAAAAATATTATTTTTATTGTTAAATATGAATTAGAGAGCAGAGCTTATAGGCACTGGCCAGAACACCTATTTATAGTGAATGTATAGTGATATGTAGACAGCACAACCTTGTTTGCTGAAAGTGAAGATGACTTGAAGCACTTACTGAAGAAGATTAAAGACTACAGTCTGAAGTATGTATTACATCTCAACATAAAGAAAACAAAAATCTTCACAACTGGATTAATAAGCAGCTTCATGATAAGTGGGGAAAAGGTTGAAGTTGTCAAAGATTTCATATTACTTAATTCCACAATCAACACCAATGGAACCAGCAGTCAAGAAATCTGACATTCTTTTGCACTGGGCAAATCTGCTGCAAAATACCTCCTTAAAGTGGTGAAGAGCAAAGATGTCTCCTTGAAGACTAAGGAGCGCCTAACCCAAGCCATAGTATTTTCAATAGCCCCATATGCATGTGATAAGTGGACAGTGAATAAAGGACACCAAAGAAAACTTGTTGCTTTTGAGTTGTGGTGTTGGCAAAGAATAATGAAAGTACCATGGACTGCCAGAAGAACTAACATCTGTCCTGGAGGAAGTGCAGATGGAATGCTCCTTAGAAATGAGAATGGCCAGGCTTTGTCTCACCTACTTTGGTCATGTTGTCAGAGGGTATTATTCCCTTGAGAAGGATATCATGCTTGGTAAAGTAGAGGGTCAGCGAAAAAGGGGAAGACCCTCAACGAGATCAGAGAGGCTGCAATGGTGGGCTCACATATAGCAAGGATTGTAAGGATGGTGCATAGCCAGGCAGTGTTTTGTTCTGTTGTACACTGGGTCACGATGAGTCAGGTCCAACTCAATGACACCTAAGAACAACAGATATATATATATATATATATATATATATATATATATACACGCACACACATACACATACATACACACACAAATATATGTAACATCAAACCAAAAGCCAAACTCACTGCCATCGAGTCAGATCCGACTCATAACAACACTTCCATGGGTTTCTGAGGCGGTATCACTTTGGAAATAGATTGCCCAATCTTCCTTCCCAGCTGTGGCCAGTGGGTTTGAATCACCAGGCTTCTGGTTAACAATCAAATGCCTTAGACACTATGCCAACAGAGCTATATACATACATACATAAAATATACACAAATCATAAATAAAAAGGATGGTTGAAAATGTGGTTAATTATGACAGAAATCAGTGACTGATTACTAATCAAAATTCAAACTGTTGATTACTACCTGTAATTCACTATTCACTATGGAGAGATTGATATCTGGATGATTGGTAGGTTTCTCTGCTCTTCTAAGAACTTGAGGACCAAAGTGGCCTTTCAGGTGACTACTTTTAATTTGATAACACCTGCCTACATAACAATAGGGAAAGTTTTTTATGTTTTTGATTTTTTGTTGTTGTTTAAAAATGTTTTAGGATAATACATTCTTGGAGTTTTCTCAGGGACCTTTGAAACTGGTGATATATTTTCACTACTAAATTCACAGTGCTGCAATTCTCTAGTACAATTAGAAAACTTCAATAGATAATACTGACTATATGAACAGTTGAAAAGAAGACATATAGGTCCAAATTTGAAATTCAAATTGTTGATTATGGTGGCCAAACTTGCTTCACCATGTAGAAAATTACTATGAAGGAAAGTTGGAGAATCATCTGGATATATCACAAAAGTGCTTTTCATTGGCATTTCCATTCAGAGTTAATAGGACTTAGTCTCAACTCAGATTTGTACTAAAACCTATACAATTATTTATACATGGTATTCCAGCAAGGATCATAATGAAAAACCACATAACCTGTCTCACACTGTTTTTCCCCTCATTTCTATTTTAAAGGAAATTAATTTTTTAAACGTTTTTGTGATATTTAACTCTAAATAACACACACACACACACTGATTTTCTTCATTTTTCAATTTTAGAACTTTCTAGTTTACTCTTCCCCAGGGTTATTCCCAGCAGCATACAAACATGCAAGAACACTCCAGACTTAAAGGAAACGAAAACAACAACAAAAAAAACCCACCTTATATTGATCCCACATTCCCCACCACTCACAACCAAATTTCTTTGTATCCCTTTGTAACAAAACCTTGTACGTGCTGTTTCCAATTCTTCACCCATCCCATTCTCTTTAAAACCAAACTTTCATTCCTACCATCCCACCATTATTATTTAAAGTTATCAATAGATTCCATTAATAAAGCCAATATTCAACTTTGGTCCTTAGATTTATTGTACTGAATGCAATATTAACAGATCATTCCATACTCTCTGATAGATCTATTTATCTATCTATCTATGTATTTATCTATGTATCTATCTATCTCTCTCTATATATATTTTAACTTTCTTATTTTTCCCTCTTGGCTTTCTTATCACTATTTCTCAGTTTTCTTGTTGCTTCCTTTTCTTCTTCTTCACTTAGCAGCTGTGAATTGCCTCAGGGCTAAATTTTCAAATTACTTCTCACTCCTCTCTAGTTTTATGAACTCCAGTTTTCTGGCTTTAAATACCATGTATATGTATATACATATGTGACCCCAAAGTCAGATTACATATATTTCGTATATATATATATATATACGAAAATATGACTGTATTTATATACATATATATATTCTATATATTTAAATGTATAGACAGAATATTTCTGTCTTTTATCTTTATATCATCTAGCTAGCTACCTAGCTAGCTAGCCAGATATTATCTATCTATCATAGAAGAGTTCTGATGGTGTAATGCCTAAGGCATTTAACTGCTAACCAGAAGACTGGCAGTTCAAACCCACTGCCCTCAGAAGGAAGATTGGGCAATCTACTTCCGTAGTGATACCCCTCAGAGACAGAAGGAGGGGTGGCTATGCATCAGATATGACTCGACAGCAATGACTTTGTCTATCATAACCTCAAATATATCCAACTACTTAATTAACATCTCTACTTGGTTGGCAAACAGACTTCTCAGATTACAAATGTCTGAAATTGAACAACTGATATTTTTCTACAAATATGCTCCGTCTGTAAGCTTTCACAGAGTTAGCTGATGGTACCATCATTCCGTTTATCCCTAACACAAAAATAAAAATTGAATTATTGATATGTGCTACAACTTAGATGGATCACAAAGTGCTGAACAAAAGAATCAGTTTCAAAAGTTTGCAAATTATATGATCTATTTATTTGACATTTACAAAAAGATAAAATTATAACTTCAGATTGTTAGGTGCTGTGGAGTGTTCCAAATCATAAGAATCCTTTGTCCAACAGAAAGAATCACAGCCCGGTCCTGTGCTATCCTCAAAATCACGGTGATGTCTGTATCCATTGGTGCAGCCATTGTGCCAAAACATCTCATTGAAGATCTTCTCTTTGTTTTCCCTCTACTTTATCAAGCATGATTTCCTTCTCCACTAAAAACCTGTGCAAAGTACATAATATAATACAAAAATTCTTACCATCCTGGCTGTTTAGAAGCATTTTGTCTTCACTTCTTCTGAGAAATATTTACCCTTTCATATGGCACTCCATGGTATATTCAATACCATAATTCAAATGCATTAATTCTTCTTCACTTTCTCTTATTCACTGTCCAGCTTTCATGTGCATATGAGTGATTAAAAATACTATGGCTTGAGTGAGTCACATCTTAGTCAGCAAGGTAACATCTTTGCTTTTTAACACTTTCAAAGAAATCTTTTGCAGCAGATTTTCCCAGTACAATATGACATCTGATTTCTTGACTGCTGTTTCCATGGGTGTTGATTGTGGATCCAAGTAAAATGAAATCCTTAACAATTTAAATCTTTTCTCCATGTATCATAACCTTGATTATTGATCTAGTTGTGAGGATTTTATTTTCTTTATGCTGACTGAAGTGTAATCCATACTGAAGGCTATAGTCTTTGATGTTCTTCAGTAAGTACTTCAAGCCCTCTTCTCTTACAATGACCTTTTGTTTTCTTCATGAATGATGCCACTGATGTCATCTCAAAAGTCGCAGGTACCAGGAGCTATATTTTCTCAAGCAATGAAACCACATCAGGAACAACAGCTGCAATTGGAGTCACCACCTGATTAAGTTTACAATAATCCACTGTTATTCTCCAAGATCCATCTGTTTCTTGCACAGGTCAAATAGGCGAGTTAAATGGAGATGTTTTGGGAATCACTACCCCTGCATCCTTCAAGTTTTAATGGTGGCACTAATCTCCACAGTCCCTCTAAGGATGTGGTATTGCTTTTTATTCACTATTTTCCTAGGTAGAGCTAGTTCTAATGCCTTCCTCTTGGCTTTTCCTACCATAATAGCCCTTACTCCACATGCCAAAGACCCAATGTGGGAGTTCTGCCAATTGCTCAGTATATCTATTCCAATTATGCATTCTGGAACTGGGTGAAATCACTACAGGATGGATTCAGGGACACACTGGATCCACTGTGAGATGGACCTGAGCTAAGGCTCCATCAATAACTTAACCACCATACAACCCCACTCTCACTGGTGGGCCACAGTGATGTTTTGGGTCTCCTGGAAGTTGTGTCAATTTATAGCCAGTAATATCCAAAAAGTCTGATTATTTCCTTTTCCCCAGAGAACAATCACTCTTTAAAAGGCCTCAGATCCCTTTGGGAAAGGCTAGAAGAAAGATCAACAGTATAAATTTTGGCACTGTACTAGGGTCTTTCCTCAAAGGGACCTGGCCTCCCCTTCATTCAAGGGGTTGTGGGTCTGTAAACTGGCTCAAGTCTGGGAATTGATTGAGAGGTCATGACTCTATATGGTGATTCAATCTAGACTGCTGTTCATGTGACCTAGAATTCTTCTGTTTACACAGATCAAGCAAATATCGAGTAGGTTTCCCATGTATTTCACTCCTAGGAACACCACACCTAAGAAGCCAATTCCATAAATACACACAAGTCAGAGTATTCTAATTACTTTTTTGACTCTGCTGTCCATTTTGGTAATCATGCCTACCTTGTCTTTGTTAATTAACTGCTGCCACTTGTCCCCAACCACCATGGAGTCCAGTCAGCCCCCCTGTAGTTAAGGGTCTTAATTCAATTAGGGCAAATCCCAGTGTCAAATCTGGCTTACATAAAATAGCAATTACATCAGTCTTCAAGGATGCTGGGTCTCCCTTTACAAATTTGTTTCTCACTGTAATAGTAAAAGGTGTGTCCTCTGTGCTCTCCATTTCTCCATTATAGGTCTAATCTGATAAATTCATTTTAACTTGCCTATTTCTCTATGTCTTGGATATCTTCTACATTATACCAAGACAGGTCTGGTACTTCAACTTCACCTAAGGTGGGCCACTGCATAATCCATACTTCAATAAGCCTATCAAATAAATAATTAGAACCTTTCCTAACCTCTCAAATGAAAACTTTGAGTGAAGAATCAGTGCTTAGTGGGCCTAAATCAATAAACTCAGACCAATCCACTGTTACATTCCTCGCACCTTTATGCAACACCCTTAGTAGCCATTTACACACATATTCTCCAGGTGTCTATCTGTACATGTTAACAAAATCAAACAGGTCTTCAGTTGTAGCATACCACTTCCTTGGTCACAATTTGTACTTCACCTTTTGGGGCTCACTTGCACTAAATCTACTTATAGGTCTAGAAGCAACAATAGGTGGTTCCTGAAAACATTTGGCAATGTCTTGCATGGCATCTGCCTCAGGTAATGACTCAGCAGGAACAGTTGGGTTAATCTTATCAGATGGAGGTGGAAGAAATAATGGTTTTATAGTAATCTTTTCAGATAAGAGGGATGGTGGTATTGACAGGAGGGATTCAACAGGATTTAGGGGCTACATGTCTCCATCTTCCTGATTCTCTGCCTGTATGTCCCCCTCCCAGGTTTCAGGATCTCATTTCTTCCCAACCAATCCCCTCACTTTAAATTCAAACACCATTTTGGGTTGTCAATTCAATTAGTGTTTTAATTCAGCCACACTTACGATAAGACTCTTGGTTTGATTTTCGGCAATATCAGTTCAGTTACTAGAAAACATAAAGCTTTCTTTCAGGGCACAAGTGGAGTCTTTTATGAGGCACTTGGGCTGTGACTCAGCAGCCCTGAGTTCACCTAGTTCTTTTACCACTTTATCTAACATAAGTAGGACCAACTAACCATCTTCCTTATACTCCTCAAGCTGACAAAATTGCAAAAAAGTATCAAACATTCAATCACTAAGAGCTTCACTTCTCAAAAGTGATCTCACAGTGGTGCTATGTTGTGTATGAATGCTGCCACCTCACGCCATAGATTAGCAGATCCCCCTTTACTAATGAACAGTCATCAGTGACTTTACAAGGAATCAAACTGGAGAACCAAAACACAGTCAATGAGAACCAATTTAGGAAACTCATCCTTATGATTTTGTCTCTCTAGAACCACTCTTGGTAGCAAATATCTTAGGCTGGATTCTTCAAGGAGGTAAAACTTATATATGTAGATAGAGTGAGAAATTTATCTTAGAAAAATGCTCACACAGTTATAGAGGTTGGCAAATCCCAAGTTCTTGGATCAAATGTCAAGCTGTATGCTTTTTCCAACTCATGCAGCTTCAGGGGTTGAAAAGCTCAAGACTGGCAGGTAGTATAACAGGCTACTAACTCTGACAGATGACAAATCCAAGATTAGCAGGCAAAATGGTGATTGTTGGCTCACAAGACAGTTGTAGGCAGCACGAAAGGATCCAGATCCACAGAAGGTTCCCTAGTCTTTCCAAAATCTCCGTTTATATATTGGAAGCAGGCCACACCATAAGGAAATTCCCTTTCAACTGATTGGCTACTCAAAGCATATAGAGCAGATCTCACCATGTGAACAATCACCTCACAACTGCTTAAACCACTCAGAATCATGGTCCAGCCAATTTGACACACAGTCCTAACTATCACAGTTAATACAGCTTCTCAGATTATTTGCTCAACCTACAGACTGAATAAATATGGGGTGAAGATACAACCCTGATACACACCCTTCCTGATTTTAAACCATGCACTATCCACTTGACCTGTTAGAATGATAGCCTCTTGGTCTGTGTACAGGTCCTTCATGGGCTCAATTAAGCATTTTGGAACTCCCATTCTTTACAATATTATCCATAATTTGTTATGATCCACACAGTTAAATATCTTTGCACAACCAATAAAACATAGATGAACATCTTTCTGGTATTCTTTGCTTTCAGCCAAGATCCATCTGACATTGGCAATGATATCTCTCATTACACATCCTCCTCTGAATCCAGCTAGCATTTCTGGAAGTTGCCTATCAATATACTGCTGTAACAATTTTTTAATTATCTTCAAGATTTTACTTGAGTGTGATATTACTGATATTTTTTTGATAATTTCCACATTCTGTGGAATCACCTTCTTTTAATGGGCACAAATATTGATCTCTTCCAGTCAGTTGGCCAGGTAGCTGTCTTCCACGTTTCCTTGCATAGACAAGTCAGCACCTCCAGCTCCGCATCTGTTTGTTGAAATGTCTAAATGACTATTCCATCAATTCCTGGACCCTTGTTTTTCACCAATTCCTTTAATGTAGCTTGGACTTCTTCCTTAAATACCACTAGTTTTCAATCATATGTTACCTCCTGAAATAATTGCATGTGGAAATATTCTTTCTTGTACAATGACTGTGTATTTCTTCCATCTTCTTTTGATGTTTCCTGCATCATTCAAAATTTTGCCCACAGAATCTTTCAGTATTACAACCCAGGCTTGAATTTTTTCTTCTGTTCTTTCAGCTTGAAAAATGCTGAGCATTTTCTTCCCTTTTGGTTTTCTAATTCCAGGTCTTTGCACATTTCATTATAATAATTGACTTTGTCTTTTTGCATTACACTTTGAAATCTTCTATTCAGTTCTTTTATTGTGTCTTTTGTTCCATTTGCTTTAGCTATGCTCCATTCAAAAGGAAGTTTTGGAGTCTCTTCTGACATTCATTTTTTTTTCTTTTTTTTTTCCTTTCCTGCCTTTTAATAATGGTTTGCTTTCTTCATAATGTCATCCCACAACACATCTGGCTTTCAGTCATTGGTGGTCAGTGCCTCAAATCTATAGTCCACATGGTCTCTAAATTCAGGTGGGATATAATCAAGGTTGTATTTTGGTTCTCATGAACTTGGTTTAATTTCCTTCAGTTTCAATTTGAACTTGCATATCAGCAATTGATTGTCTGTTCCATACTGAGCCCCTGGCCTGTTTGGTCTGAAGGTAATTTTGAGGTTTCCCCTCACCTCTTTGCATAGATGTAGTCAATCTGATTCCTGTGAATTCCATCTAGTGAGGTCCACATGTAGCATAGTGCCTAAGGCACTTGACTGCTAACCAGAAGGCTGGCAGTTCAAACCCACCAGCCATTCCTCAGAAGGAAGGTTGGGCAATCTAATTCCGTAGTGATACCACCTCGGAAACCCAAGGAGGGGTCACTATGAGTCGGGGCAGACTCAACGGCATATAACAACAACAACGTGTTGATGAAAAAAGTATTTGCAATGAATAAGTCTTTGGTCTTACAAAGTTCTATCATGGGATCTCTGGCATCATTTCTATAACCAAGACCACATTTTACAACCACCAATAATTCTTATTTTTTTCCAACTTTCCCATTCCAATCACCAATAATATTCAATACCTCTTGAGTATAATATATGTTTGGTCAATTTCAGATGGCAGAAATTGGTAAAAATATTCCATTTTTTCATCTTTTGTTTTAGTGGTTGGTGTATAAATTTGAATAATAGTAATATTAACTGATCTTCCTTGTAGGTATATCTTATCACTGACAACATTATACTTCAGGATAAATCTTGAAACACTTTTGGTGATGATGAATGCCATGTCATACCTCTTCAATTTGTCATCACTTGCATAGTAGACCATATGATTGTGAGATTCAAAATGGACAAAAACAGTCCATTAGCTCACTAATAATGCCTAGGATATCAATCTTTATGCATTCCATTTCATATTTGACAACTTCTAATTATCTTAGATTTATACTTTGCATATTCCACATTCTGATTTTTAGTGGATGTTACAGCTATTTCTTTCCATTTTGAGTCCTGTCTCACCAGCAAATGAAGGTCCCAAAAGTTTTATTTCATCCATATCCTTAAGGTCAACTCTACTTTGAGGAGACAGTTCTTCTCCAGTCATAGTCTGCTGGTATTTGAAATACTGGTAACTTGTTTAGCATCGGAGAAACATGAAAACCAGTACAGTATGACAAACTGACAGATGAGTGGCGAACTAAAGTAAATCAAATTAAACCCACAGCCATTAAGTCAATTTTAACATATATGTCCCTATAGGATAGAATAGAAATACCCCATAGTGTTTCTGAGGCTGTAAATCTTTACAAAAGCAGACTGCCTCATCTTTCTCCTGTGGAGCAGCTGCTGAGTTAGTACCACCAATCTTACAGTTAGCAGATGCTTTAACCATTATGCAATTAGACCTCCAAGAACTATGGTAATAGAGAACAAATCAGTGTTTGGGATTGGGGATAGTGAGGGACGATACAGGGATATCATATGGGACCATTCCTAGGGTAATGGGACTAGTCATATCCTGACAGTGGTTGGTATTATGTGAAACTCTATATGTTTTAATATGTATACACTATACACACAAAAAAAGTCCCTCACTTTTACTGCATATTAATTTAAAAGTTGTAATTCCAAAAATGTATGAGATGCAACTAAGCAAGTTCTAATGGGGAAATTTATAGAGCTAAATTATTATCTTTGAAAAAGAGAAAGGTTTAAAATCAATGATTTAATCATCCACATTATGAAGATAAGAAAAAAGAGATGAAATTAAAACTATAGTAGGTAGAACATCAATTGATTTTCTGGTATGAGAAGTGAAGTCTTAGCTCTCTTACATTCCCCGTACAATTCCCTTAATCAAACTCAGCCTTTCTGCCACTGCAAGACCCCAACCATGATTAAAAGCTCTGGCTAATATTTCAATAACTTCTCATTGATGTCAAAATTCTTTCCTTTTTACATTATTATAACTATAGTAATATGAAAATTTCTGTTTTGTGTAAATTTTTCTTTTTCTTGTTTTGTAGATAATAATTGTCTGTATTGTTAATGTTGTTTTAGATTCTTGCTGCTGTTGTTATTTATAGTCAAGCTGGTTCTGACTCATAGTAACCATATATACAACCGAATGAAACACTGCCCACTCCTGTGCCATCCTCACTATCATTGCTATGCCTGGGCCCATCGTGTCAATCCATCTTATCGAGGATCTTCCCCTTTTATGCTGATCCTCTACTTTACCAAGAATGATATCATTCTTCAAGGATTGGTCCCTTCTGATAAAATGACCAAAGTAGGTGAGATGTAGTCTGGCCATTCTCTCTCCTATGGAGAATCCCAGCTGTAATTCCTCCAAGACAAATTTGTTCATTCTTGTGGCAGTCCATGGTGCATTCTACTTTCCTCATGAGCACCAAAACTAAAATGCATCAATTCTTCTTCAGTCTTCCTTATCCATTATCCAGCTTTTATATGAAAATAAGACTACTGGAAGTACCATGTTGTTGTTGTTATGTGCTGTTGAGTTGGACCCAACTAATAGCGGCCCTCCTTGGTTTCCAAGGTGGTATCACTACGGAAGTTGATTGTCCCATAACCATGGCTAGGGTCAAATGCACCTTACTCTTCAAAATGACATTTTTGCTCTTAATAATTTAAAGAAGTCTACTGCAGCATACTTGCCCAGTGCAAATGTCTTTTGACTTCTTGACTGGTACTTCTGTGGGCATTGGTTGTGGATCTAAGTGCAATGAAATCCTTAACAATTTCATTGTTTTCTCCATTTATCATGATGCTGCTTATTGATATAGTTTTAAGGATTTTTGTTTACTTGATTTTGGGTTGATGTCCATATAGACAGCTGCAGGTAATGGTATTCATCAGTAAGTACTTCAAGTCTTCTTCACTTTCAGCAAATAAAGTTGTGTCATCTGCATACCATGGGTTGTTAATAAGTCTTCTTCTATTACTGATACTATGTTCTTCTTCATATAGTCCACATTCCCAGATAATTTGCTGAGCATACAGACTGAATGAGTACTGGGAAAGCATACAAACCTGACACATGTCTTTCTGGATTTTAAGCCATGCAAAACACTCTTCTTCTGTTTGAATGACTGCCTCTTGGTCTATGTACAAGTTCCTCATGACTACAATAGTGCTTTGGAATTCCCATTCTTCACAATGCTTTCCATAATTTGAAATGATCCACAGGATCACTTTCATTGACCTGAATTCTCCTGAATTTAGAAACCATCTATAGAATAGTCTTGATGCATTTAACACCAGAAGAATTGTGGGATGACATCAAGAGCATCATCCATGAAGAAAGCAAGAGGTCATTAAAAAGATGAGAAAAGAAGAAAAGACCAAAAGATATGTCAGAAGAGACTCTAAAACTTGACCTTGAATGGGAAGTAGCTAAAGCAAATGGAAGAAAATGACAAGACAAAAGAGCTGAACAGAAGATTGCAAAGAGCAGCTCGAGAAGGCAAATCAATTATTATAATGAAATGTGCAAAGACTGGAGTTAGAAAACCAAAAGGGAAGCATACACTTGGCATTTCTCAAGCTGAAAGAAATGAAGAAAAAATTTAAGCCCTGAGTTGCAATATTGAAAGATGCTATGGGCAAAATATTGAATGATGCAGGAAGCATCAAAAGAATATGGAAAGAATACAGAGTCACTATACCAAAAAGAACTAGTCAATCTTCATCCATTTCAGTATGTGGCATATGATAAAGAACCAATGATACTGAAGGAAGAAGTCGAAGCTGCACTGAAGAAATTGGCAAAGAACAAGGCTCCAAGAATTGACAGAATACCCATTGAGATGTTTCAACAAACGGATACCCCACTGGAGGCCCTCACTCGATTATGCCAAGAGATATGGAAGACACTTACCTAGCCAACTAAATGGAAGAGATCCATATTTGTACCCATTCCAAAGAAAGGTGATCCTACAAAATGGAAATTATCAAACAATATCATTAATATCACATGCAAGTAAAATCTTACTGAAGATAACTCTAAAGTGGTTGCAGCAGTATGTTGACAGAAAACTTCCACAGGTGCAAGCTGGATTCAGAAGAGGACATGGAATAAAGGATATTATTGCTGATCCTCTCTCTGCTTCACGCCTTGCTGCTTGTGGCGGTGGCCTGGATTCCCTCTTCTCACCTGGCTCCCTGCGGTTGAATTCTCGATCTGTTCCTATCCCCTTTGCCTTTTCTGTCCTCTCCCTGCCTTCCCACTTCACTTCTTGTGGGGAGTGGCCTGGGTTCCCTCTCTTCACTTGGGTCCCTGAAGATGACTACTCAATCTGTTCCAGTCCCCTTTGCCTTTTTTTTTTTTTTTTTGTCCTCTTCCTGCTTCCTGCCTCACACCTATTCTTAGGTTCCTGGAATCTGAATGAGAATGCTCCAAAATCCAAAATGGTTGCCACTTGGAAACATTCAAAATGGCTGTGCCCTCAGTCACTTTAAATATCCAATATGGCCACTGCTTGTAAACATTCAAAATGACTACATCTTCTGTCATTTTAAATATCCAAAATGGCTACCACATGTAAACAATCAAAACGGCTGCACCCTCCAGAAAAACAAGAAGTTCAGTGAAAAAAACAAGAGAACATGCACTATCTGGGGATAGGGCAATAAGAGAAAAAAAAGCAGAGAAGGAGAATAATGAAGAAAAAAAATTGTAAAAATATAAAAAGAAAAACACAGAACAGGGTTAACCATGAGAAAAAAAAAGAAGAAAAAATAATATTTTCAACCAGGAACAGCAAAAACAAAAAAAGCTGAAAACTAGGACCTGGGAGGGGAAGAATACAGAATAATAGTAAAAAGGATAAAAGTATAAATAATAGCAGTACTTTTAAAACAGATGAAAACAAGCAAATTAAAAACCAGAAAAAAGAAAGAGAGAAAAATAACAACAACAAAAAAAAAAAAATCAGAGGAGGGCAGGGCAGGGCACCTCGGCTCCGTCCCAGCACACAAAGTGGGATGGAGTTCCTGCAGGCTTAGAAGGTGGGTGGGAGTCGGGGATGGTGGAACCTCCATTCACCAGGTGGGTGTTGGGTATAAGAGTAACAAGGGAATGTCATACCTTTTCAGTCATCCAGGTCCAGGTGCGGAGTGTCCCTGTTGGAGACAAACTTGTCTGTTGGTTTGTCCTACTGTGGTGATGTGTTGCTGAGAGTCTTGAGCATGCCACTGGTGTTTCAAACCCAGTGGGGTGCACATAGTGTACAGGTATCAGCCTGGCTTGCAGACTGAGACAGACTAGGAACAAGGAGGCCGTCTATTTCTCAAAGAATTGGCCAGGGAAAATCTTATGAATAACAAAGAAACACTGTCTGATACATTACTACGCAACTTTATGAATAGTCCAGCAACATTGTCCAATACAGAGGAGGAAGATGAGTCACTTAGCTTAGAAAGCTCTCAAAGTAGGACTAGGAAAGAGCTGCATTATCAGAGTAAAATCAGCCTCTCTCATATGGATAAGGTAAAGCTTTCAAGACCTCCATTTGCATATGTGGCACCAGTCAAATTGAGGAGAAACCGCGGCAAACATGCATTAATAATTGGACCATGGAATGTACGAAAGAATCTAGGAAAGCTAGAAGTTGTCAAAAATGAAATGGAATGCATAAAGATTGATATCCTACTCATTTGTGAGCAGAAATGGACCGGTTTTGGCCATTTTGAATCAGACAACCATATGATCTACTATGCCAGGAATGACAGTTTAAAGAGGAATGGCGTGGCATTCATCGTCACAAAGGATGTTTCAAAATCTGTCCTGAAGTACAATGCTGTCAGTGATAGGATAATATCCATATGCCTACAAGGAAGACCCATTAATACAACTATTATTCAAATTTATGCACCAACCACCAGACCCAAAGATGAGGAAATTGAAGATTTTTATCAGCATCTGTAGTGTGAAACTGACTGAACTTGCAATCAAGATGTGTTAATTATAACTGGTGACTGGAATGCAAAATTTGGAAATAAAGAAGAGTCACAAGTAGTTGGAAAATTTGGCCTTGGTGACAGAAATTATTCGGGAAATCTCATGGTAGAATTTTGCAAGACCAATGACTTGTTCATTGCAAACACCGTTTTTTAACAACACAAATGGCAGCTCTACACATTGACTTCACCAGATGGAACACACAGGAATCAGATTGACTACATCTTTGGCAAGAGATGGTGGAAAAGCTCAATATCTTCAGCCAAAACCAGGCCAGGAGCTGATTGTGGAACAGACCATCAACTGCTCATATGCAAGTTTAACTTGAAGTTAAAGGCAATTAAAACAAGTCCACGAGAGCCAAAGTATGATCTAGAATATATCCCTCCTGAATTTAGAGATCATCTAAAGAATAGATTTGATGCATTGAACACCAATGACCAGAAACCAGATGAATTGTGGGAGGATATCAATAATACTATCCATGAAGAAAGCAAGAGGTCACTAAAAAGACAACAAAAGAAGAGAAGACCAAAATGGATGTCAGAAGAGACTCTGAAACTTGTCCTTGAGTGGAGAGTAGCTAAAGCAAATGGAAGAAATGACAAGATAAAAGAAATGAACCAAAGATTTCAAAGAGCAGCTCCAGAAGACAAAGCCAATCACTATAAGAAAATGTGCAAAGACCTAGAGTTAGAAAACCAAAAGGGAAGAACAGGGTCTGCATTTCTCAAGCTGAAAGAATTGAAGAAAAAATTTTAGCCTAGAGTTGCAATATTGAAAGATCCTAAGGGCAAAACATTGAATAATGCAGGGAACATCAAAAGAAGACGGAAGGAATACACAGAGTGTTCCAAAAAGAACTGGTTGATCTTCATCCCTTTCAGGAGATGGCATATGATCTAGAACGAATGGTACTGAAGGAGGAAGTTGAAGCTGCAATGAAGGAATTGGTGAAGAACAAGGCTCTGGGAATTGACAGAATACTCATTGAGATATTTCTACAAATTGATGCCGCACTGGAGGCACTCACTCAGTTATACCAAGAAATTTGGAAGACAGCTACCTGGCCAACTGACTGGAAGAGATTCATATTTGTAACCATTCCAAAGAAAGGTGATCCCACAGTATGTGGAAATTATCCAACAATATCATTAATATTGCATGAAAGTAAGATCTTATTGAAAATAATTAAAAAATGGTTGCAGCAGTATATTGACAGAGAACTTCCACAGGTGCAAGCTAGACTCACAAGAGGATGTGGAACAAGGTATGTCATAGCTGCTGTCAGATGGATCTTGGCTCAAGGCAAAGAATACCAGAAAGATGTTTACTTGTGTTTTATTGACTATACAAAAGCATTTTATTGTGTGGATCATAACAAATTATGGATAACATTGAGAAGAATGGGAATTCCCGAACACTTGATTGTGCTCATGAGGAACCTGTATGTTGACCAGGAGGCTGTCGTTCAAACAGAACAAGGGGACACTGCATGGTTTAAAATCAGGAAGGGAGTGCATCAGGGCTGTATCTTTCTCCATACTTATTCAATCTATATGCTGAGGAAATAATCCGAGAAGCTGGACCAAATGAAGAAAAACATGGCATCAAGATTGGAGAAAGAATCATTAACAACCTGAGATACGCTGATAATGCAACTTTGCCTGCTGAAAATGAGGATGATTTGAGGCACTTGCTGATGAAGACTGAGTAACACAGTCTGCAGTACGGATTACATCTCAATATAAAGAAGACAAAAAATCCTCACAACTGAACCAATAAGCAGCATCACGGTAAATGGAGAAAAGATTGAGTTGTCAAAGAATTCACATCGCTTCGTTCTACAATCGATGCCAATGGAAGCAGCAGTCAGGACATTAGACAACGTGTTACACTGGGTAGTTCAGCTTCAAAGGAGCTCTTTCAAGTGCTGAGGAGCAAGGATGTCTCCTTGAGAACTAAGGTGTCCCTGACACAGGCCATGATATTTCCAATCACCTCATATGCATGTGAGAGCTGGACAGTGAATAAGGAAGACTGAAGAAGAGTTGATGCTTTTGAATTGTGGTGCTGGTGAAGAATGATGAAAATACCATGGACTGCCAAATGAACTAGTAGATCTGTCCTGGAAGAAGTGCAGCCAAGATGCTCCTTGGAAGCGAGGATGGCCAGACTTCATCTTACCTATTTTGGTCATGTTGTCAGAGGGGACCATTCCCTAGAGAAGGATATCATGCTTGTTAAGGTGGAGGATTGACAAAAAAGGGGAAGGCCTTTGACAAGATGGATTAACATGGTGTCTGTGACAAGGGGCTCAAGTATAGCAGGGATCATGGAGCTGGTGTGTGATCGGGCAGTGTTTCGTTCTGTTGTGCATGGGGTCGTTATGTGTCAGAAGCGACTCGACAGCACCTAACAACAACAACAACATTGCTGATGTCAGCTGGATCTTGGCTCAAAGCAAAGAACACCAGAAAGATGTATACTTGTGTCTTATTGACTATGAAAAGCATTTCTTTGTGTGGATCACAACAAATTGTGGATAACTTTGAGAAGAATTGGAATTTCAGAACATTTAATTTTACTCATGAGGAACCTGTACATAGTCCAGGAGGAGGCTGTTGTTCCAACAGAACAAGGGGACACATGGTTTAAAATGAAGAAAGGAGGGTGTCAAGGTTATATCCTTTCCCCATATTTATTCAATCTATATGCTGAGCAAATAATCCGAGAAGCTGGACTATATGAAGAAAAACATAGCATCAAGATTGGAGGAAGTATCATTAACAACTTGTGATATGCTGATGACACAACTTTGCTTGCTGAAAGTGAGGATGACCTGAAGCACTAGTGATGAAGATTGAAGACTACAGTCTGCAGTATGGATTACATTTCAGTATAAAGAAAACAAAAATCCTCACTCCTGGACCTATAAGCAGCATCATGGTAAATGGAGAATAGATTGGAGTTGTCAAAGACTTCCCATTGGTTAGTTCTACAATTGACGCCAATGGAAGTAGCAGTCAGGACATCAAACAACATATAGCACTGGGCAAGTCAGCTGCAAAGGACCTCTTTCAAGTGCTGAGGAGCAAGGATGTCTCCTTGAAGACTAAGGTGTGCCTGACACAAGCCATGATATTTTCATTCACCTCATATGCATGTGAGAGCTGAGCAATGAATAAGGAAGACTGAAGAAAAATTGATGTTTTTGAGTTGCGGTGCTGGCGAAGAATGCTGAAAGTACCGTGGACTGCTAAAAACCTAACAAATCTGTCCTGGAGGAAGTGCAGGAGGAATCCTCCTTGGAAGCACGAATGGCCCAACTTCATTTCACCTACTTTGTTCATGTTGTCAGAAGGGACCGTACCCTGGAGAAGGATGTCATGCTTTGTAAGGTTGAGGGTCAAGGAAAGAGGGGAAGGCCCTCAATGAGATGGATTGACACAGTGGCTTCGGCTATGGGGTCAAGTATAGCAGGGATTCTGGAGCTGGCGCAGGACCGGGCACTGTTTCATTCTGCCGTGTAGTGTGGCTATGAGTCAGAGACAATTTGACTGCACCTAACAATACCACACAGTCAAATGTCTTTGTATAGTCAACATAACGCAGTCAACATCTTTCTGGTATACTTTCCTTTCAGCCAAGACACATCTGACAGCAGCTATTATATCCCACATTCCATGTCCTCTCCTGAATTAAGCTTGAATTTCTGCAATTCTTGGTCAATATACTTTTTTTTTTTTTTTTT
>NW_006922096.1:1765254-1771031 GCF_000298275.1 Orycteropus afer afer | reverse complement strand
TTTCCTTCAAGGCTCAGGGGTCCAAGATTATCTTCTGTGTCTGTGTTAATTGGTTTCCCTTTTCTTTGTTGAATAGGGTCTGTGCAATCCTTCTGCCTAGTCCGCCATCTTGGCGGAACCTCCGGTCAATATACTTTTGAAGCAGTGTTTGAATTATCATCAGCAAAATTTTGTTTGCAGTTGATGTTAATGATATTATTTGACAATTTCCACATACTGCTGGATCACCTTCCTTTGGAATGTTCACAAATATGGATTTCCAGTCAGTTCACCAGGTAGTGTCTTCCAAATTACTTAGCATAAACAGCTGAACACCTCTAATACTGCATCTGTTTGCTGAAATATCTCAACGGGTATTTGCCAATTCCTTGGAACTTGTTTTTTGCCAATTCCTGTAGTGCAACTTGGAGTTCTTCCTTCTTGATCATATGCTACTTCCTACAGTGTTCGAACATTCACCAGTTCTTTCTTGTACAGTCACTCTGTGTATCCCTTCCATCTTCTTTGGATGCTTTCCACATAGTTCAACATTCTGCTCATAGAATCTTTCAATATTGCAAACATATATGCAAAAAGTCAAGGCTTGAATTTTTTTCTTCAGTTTTTTCAGCTTGAGAAATGCTGAGCAGTTCTTCCCTTTTGATTTTCTAACTCCAGGTCTTTGCATATTTCATTATAATAATTTACTTTTTTTCCTCAGATTGCCCTTTGAAATCATATGTTCAAACTTATTTCATCATTTCTTCCATTCACTTTAGCTAATTTTAATTCAAGAGCAAGTTTCAGAGTGTCTTCTGACATACATTTTTGTCTTTTCTTCCTTTCCTGTCTTTTTAATGACCTTTTGCTTTCTCCACATGTGATATCCTTGATGTCATCCCACAACTAATCTGGTGTTCAGTCATTGTTGTTCAACGCCTCAAATCTATTCTTGAGATAGTCTCTAAATTCAGATGAAATGTAGTTAAGGTTATATTTTGGTTTCTTGGATGTTTTATAATTTTCTTCAGCTTCATCTTGAGCTTGCCTGTAAGCAACTGATGGCTGTCCCACAGTTGGACCTTAGCCTTGCTCTGACTAATGATATTGAGCTTCCCCATTGTCTCTTTCAACAAATATAGTAGATTCGATTCCTATGTA
Organism: Orycteropus afer afer; assembly: GCF_000298275.1. Classification (NCBI taxonomy): domain Eukaryota; kingdom Metazoa; phylum Chordata; class Mammalia; order Tubulidentata; family Orycteropodidae; genus Orycteropus; species Orycteropus afer. The sequence goes on along the minus strand of NW_006922096.1, from coordinate 1,769,891 downwards.
TTCCATATGATGAGGTCCACCATTTATGTTGTTGAAAAAAAGTATTTTCAATGAATAAGTCATTGATCTTGCAAAATTCTATCATGCAATCTCCAGCATCACTTCTATCACAAAAGCCATATTTACCAACTACTGATCTTTCTTCTTTGTTCCCAACTTTGCCATTAAAGTCATCAGTACTATCAATACATCTTGATGGAATACCAGCTGATATGTTTCACAAGCAATTCAACAATGGAAGCCCTCACTTGTTTATGCCAAGAAATTTAGAAGACAGCTACTCTGCCAACTGACTGGAAGAGACCTATATTTGTGCCCATTCCAAAGAAAGGTAATTAACAGAATGGGGAAATTATCGAACAATATCATTAACATCAATTTGCATAAGTAAATTTTTGCTGAAAATAATTCAAAAATTGTTGAAGTAATACATATATAGGTAACTACCAGAAATTTGAGCCAGATTCAGAAGAGGATGTGGAATGAGGAATTTTATTGCCCATGTCAGGTGGATCTCGGCTGAAAGGAGATAATAACAGACAGATGTTTATCTGTTTTATTGAATATGCAAATGCTTTGACTGTGTGAATCATAACAAATTATGAATACCATTGAGAAGAATGGGGATTGCAGAGTAATTGAGCTCATGAGGATTCTGTACATAGTCCAGGAAGCAGTCATTCATGGTACATGCTATCAAAGTGATTTTACTGTTAATGTTGGCTTTCATCACTGGCTGACATAATCTTTGTCATATTTCTTCACTGGAAAGTTAAGTTTTCCCTCTTTTCCTTAATGTGCTCTTTGGAAGAGTGTCACCATGAGCACCTCACACTTAAGGACAGAAACTTATGTTACCCATGCTAAAGGCAGGGTATCTATATAAATTATTTGCATTTCTCCAAGAGAGATTTGTCTCTTCTCCTTATTCATTCAATCCTTTTATTACATCGATATAGACTTATAAATACTAATTTTATAATTGAGTTATAACATAATTCTAACTTTTATTTTATTGGTCAAAGTGTTCCAGCACTGGCCACTGAGAACTCTTTCAGTTGCTTTTAGTGTCCTTTTGACATATTCCCATCAATGTAAGTTTTTTTTTGTATGTATGTGTATATGTCTAACACTTCCTACTTCTTGGCACTACAAGATTCTATAAGCACATATTATGTACTTCATGACCGATTCCTTGTCCAGTCATTTCTCCTGCCTCCTTTTATTGGAGAATGGTATTAGAAACCAAAATGTGGGCATTGAGTATGCTTAATGGTACCACTCTTTTAAAATTAGATAAATTTATATTGGCCGGGGGTGAATATATTTCAAGTTTTGTATCCTTATTTTTATCTTATTATTGATCCTTTTATACAATTTAGAAAATACTGAAATATGTAAATACAGAGTTTGTATATATATGTATATATAGAGAGAATATACAAGTTTTCATTCTGGTTCTTTCTGATTACTTTTAAATAATAGCATAATTTATAATGGCTATATAATAAGGGAGAACTCTGGTGACATAGTGCCTAAGGCATTTGACTGCTAACCAGAAGGCTGGTTCAAACTCCCCAGGTACTCCTCAGAAGGAAAGTTGGGTAATCTACTTCCATAGTGATACTGCCTCAGAAACCCAAGGAGGGGTTGCTATAGGTCAGATCCAACTAGATAGCAGTGATTTTGGTTTTGGTTATAATAAGGAGTGCTGGTGGTGTAGTGCCTATGACATTTGACCCATACTCAGAAGGCTGGTGGTTCAAACTCACCAATTACTCTGTGGAATGACGATTGGGCATTCTACTTCCATAATGATACCACGTTGGAAATCCAAGGAGGAGTCTTTATGAGTTGAATCCGACTTGAAGACAGTGAGTTGTTGGGTTTTTATTTTTTTTTTTTAATATATAACACTCCATGAATGTACCCAAACAATTTAATTATATTTATAAATATTAATTATTTAGATAAATTTAATTTTTAACATTTTAAAAAGTAATACTATCCATTTTAAAATTTCCAATTGGTTTTTAAGCATAGAATCCTGGAATCAAAGGATGTATCATACTTAAAGCAAGATATATTTTGTGAATTTAATTTCCAAAGGACAACAATATTTACTTCCCATACCAGTGTATTGGAGACTATTCATCTTTCTTTACACAGATGTCAAAGAACAATAATAGTTTTCACATGTTAATTGGATAGACAGAAAAATTATCTCATTATAGTTTTAAATTGCATGTATTTTCTTTCTTAGAAGTCTGTTGTTGTTGTTAGGTGCCATCGAGTCGGAACCAACTCCTAGCGATCCCTCCTTGGGTTTCCAAGGCAGTATCACTACAGAAGTAGATTGCCCCTTCTTCTTTCTGAGGAGTGGCTGGTGGGTTTGAACCACCAGCCATCTGGTTAGCAGTCAAGTGCCTTAGCCACTATGCTACCAGAGCTCCCAAATGAGTACTCTTTTATTCTTCATTTGTCATATACAAATGAATAATTCAAACATTAGTTGAACCCTCTACCTGTTAGTCTTTCACTGGTTTCCAAAAAAGTTTCCCTTGGGCATTTCATCAGCTCAGAAACTTTATTGGACATTCAGATTATAATAAGAAGATGGCATATTGTATAAGTCAACTATACTATTGCTGTCTCCACATGCATACTTACCTATCCTCATCCTTGCCCTCAACCTCCTTCTCGCTCTTCTCCCAGGATTGGTTTAGACCACATCCAAGTTCCCTTAGGTGCTCACCTGTGGTTCAAGGACTTTTCAAGATTTCCTATGAAGAATTCCAGTGAATAAAATCCTTCCATTTCATTAGGTCTATGTTGTTGTTGTTGTTGTTATATGCCATCGAGTCGGCCCCGACACATAGCGACCCCTCCTTGGGTTTCCGAGGCAGTATCACTACGGAAGTAGGATTGCCCAACCTTCCTTCCAAGGAGTGGCTGGTGGGTTTGAACCGCCATCCTTCTGGTTAGCAGTCAAGTGCCTTAGGCACTATGCTACCAGAGCTCCTTCATTAGGTCTATAGATTTTCTTTTTTTGAATTTTATGTTGGATCCTTTAATGTATACTATTTTGAAAATAAGTAAGTACTACTTATTAATTTACTATGAACATATTAATTTATTAGGTGCCAACTATATGCTGGCAAAAAACTTAGCACTAGGAATGGAAATTAAATACCACATGTGCTTACCTTCAAGTTGCATATAACCTTATGGGAGACATTTACAGTCTCATGACTGTTTTGAAGACAAACTAATTCAAGGAGCCATGAAACCAAACTAATACAAGGAGCTACGAAGCTCATGTTAAAAGTGCCTCTAGAAAAGTAATATGACTTTTGCTTTTGTAAATCCCCCATGTAAACTGAGTGAGAACACACTCAAAATGTTAAAGAAACTAGGAATGAAAAATGTCTTGGAATAGAAGGGGACAGAGAGATGGAAAAATGAATGAGAGGAAGAGGAAACAGCAACAGAGAGAAAGAGGGAACACACAAGTGATCTAGAAATAAAGTATTCTGATAAAGTGGGAAATTGAAGAAAGAACTAGAAAGAGCAGAATACCTACATATTTCAAACCTGTGCAACAACGGTAACTTCATCTTTCTTTTATGCCTTTTTTTTGGTCAGAAATATAGAACTAGCTCCAAATTTTGGTTACATTTCGCTGGAAAGTTTATCAAATTTATTACCTCCTTTTCAAGCCACAACCTACACAACCTTAGACTCAGCTCTTTATTCTTCCTCTGGGGGCAATAAACATTCAGGGCTACATTGGCTCCCACTTTTCTGTTCCTTCTTTCAGGCCGCAGGCATTCATCTGCCTGCTCCCTCTTCACTGCCCTCCTCACCTCTTTTATCTGCTTTGTATTTCTCTTGGGCTCTCCTTGGAGCAATGTACTAGTTCCTAATTTCTGCCCATACTGCTGTCTTTGAAACAGCCACACAAATCCTTCTGGGTTTTCTAAATCTTAATTTGTTTTATTGTTTTGATTTGTCATTGATATTAAATAAATGAAGGCAAGTGACAATAAACCATTAACAAACTATATCACCATCACATTTTAGTAACAATTGTTAAAATCTATGTTTCCAGGCTTGGGATAAGATCCTTGTATTTGACATCCAGTTAATCTTAACAACAATCCTATGAGGTAGGTATTGTGCTTTATTTTGCTCTATAGAAAAAGAAATAGTAAAAGAACCTAAGCCATAGAGTCACGGAGAGTGACAGAACCATCAGAACTACAGGACATTTTAAAAGAATAAAAAATATTGTTTTCACTGCTTTTATTCAAGTTTAAAGAGTGCTTGAGGTAGTTTCAGAACTGACTCTGTACTATATATTATATTAAGGAGCTCTGGTGCCATAGTGCCTAAGGCATTTGACTGATAATCAGAAAGTTGAGGTTCAAACCCACCAGCCACTCCACGGAAGGAAGACTGGGCAATCTACTTCTGTAAAGATTTACCATGTCAGAAACCCAAAGGGGGTCACTATGAGTCAGAATCAACTCGGCGGAAGTGAGTTTAGGTAGCATAGTGGCTAAGACACTTGCCTGCTAACCAGACGGCTGGCGGTTCAAATCCACCAGCCACTCCTCGGAAGGAAGGTTGGGCAA
>NW_006922096.1:1763464-1765154 GCF_000298275.1 Orycteropus afer afer | reverse complement strand
GGGCAATCCTACTTCCGTAGTGATACTGCCTCGGAAACCCAAGAAGGGGTCACTATGAGTCGGGGCCGACTCGACGGCACATAACAACAACAACAGTATATATATAGCATATATATACATTACATACATTGTTGTTGTTAGGTATCATCAAGTCCTCTCCAACTCATGGTGACCCTATGTACAACAGAACTAAACACTGCCTGGTCTTGTGCCAGCTCCACAATCCTTGCTATACCTGAGCCCATAATTGTAGCCACTGTGTCAATCCATCTCATTGAGGGCCTTCCCCTTTTTTGTTGACCCTCCACTTTACCAAGCATGATATCCTTCTCCAAGGCATGGTCCCTTCTAATAACATAACCAAAGTAGGTGAGACAAAGTCTGCCCATTCTTGCTTCCAAGTAGCATTCCAGCTACACTTCTTCCAGGCCATATTAACAAATATTCTTTTGGCAGTTCATGGTACCTTCAGCATTCTTCACCTACATCACAACTCAAAAGCATCAACTCTTCTTCAGTCTTCTTTATTCATTGTCCAGCTTTCACATGCAAAAGAGACATTTGAAAATACCATGGCTTGTGTCAGGTGCAGTTAGTCTTCATGAGTCATCTTTGCTCTTCAGCACTTGAAAGAGGACTTTTGCAGCAGATTTGCTCTGTGCAATACATCATCTGATGTCTTGACAGCTGCTTCTATTGGTGTTGATTATGGATCCAATATTAAATCTTTGAAAACTTCAATCTTTTCTCCATTTATCAGGATGCTGCTTATTAGTCTAGATTTGAGGACTTTTTTTTTTTTTTATTGAGATGTAATCTGTACTGCAGACTGTAGTCTTTAATCTTCATCAGTAAGTGCTTCAAGTCATCTTCACTTTCAGCAAGCAAAGTTGTGTCTTCCTCATATCACAGGTTGTTAATGAGTCTTCCTCCAATGCTGATGCCATATTCTTTTTCATGTAATCCAGCTTCTTGGATTATTTACTCAGCGTACAGATTGAATAAGTATGGTGAAAGGATACAACCCTGACACACTCCCTTTCTGATTTTAAGCCATGCATTTTATTCCCTTGTTCTGTTTGAACAATGGCCTCCTGGTCTATGTACAAGTTCCTCATAAGTACAATTAAGTGTTCTGGAATTCCTATTCTTCTCAATGTTATCCATAATTTGTTATGATCCACACAGGTGAATGCTTTTGCATAGTCAATAAAATACAAGTAAACATCTTTCTGGTATTCTTTGCTTTCAGCCAAGATCCATCTGACATAAGCAATAATATCCCTTGTTCCACATCCTCTTCTGAATCCAACTTGCATTTCTGGATGTTCTCTGTCATACTGCTGCAACTGTTTTTTAATTATCTTCAGTAAGATCTTACTTGGTTGTGATATTAATGATATTGTTGGATAATTTCCACATTTTATGGGATCACCTTTCTTTGGAATGGGTACAAATATGGATTTCTTCCAGTCATTTGGCCAGGTGGCTGTCTTCCAAATTTCTTGGCATAGAAGAGTCAGTGCCTCCAGTGTGGCATCCATTTGTTGAAACATCTCAATGGGTATTCCATCAATTCCTGGAGCCTTGTTTTTTGCCAATTCCTTCAATGCAGCTTTGAACTCTTCTTTAAATACCATTGGTTCTTGATCATATGTCATCTCCCAAAATGGATGAACATCACCAATTC
>NW_006922096.1:1753174-1762999 GCF_000298275.1 Orycteropus afer afer | reverse complement strand
ACTCCAAACCAAACTCCTGCCATCAAATCCATTCCAACTCATAGCAACCACCACTGGGTTTCTAGGCTGTAAATCTTTACAGAAAACTTGTCCCATTTTTCTCCTCTGGAGTGGCTCATAAGTTTGAACTGTTGATCTTTGTGTTAGTAGCCAAATGCTTTACCAAATACCTTATCAAAGCACCTATGTACACATATAGCACATACCCTTATACACACATGTACATATATCAAAGAGTTCTGGTGGAACAGTGGTTAAACAATTTGACTGCTAACCAGAAGGTTGATGGTTCATACTCACCAGCTGCTCTAAGGGAGGAGAATGAGACAATCTACTTCAGTAAAGATTTACATTTTTGGAAGCCTTATGGGCTGTTATGAGTCCAAATTGACTCAATGGCAGCAGGTTTGGTTTTGATTAATATATAATTCCCATAAAAATGTTCTTACACCTTAATTCCATTATGTTTCTTTTTTGAAGTAGATCATATTCTTCCTCTTCATTTTTTTTTTTTGTTGTTGTTGTTTTTGAGGTCTCACACTAAAATTTCTTTCTCTTTATCACTATTCCTATTGACTTCATTCACTCAGTTCATCCATTTAATAAATCTATTGAGTTCTTTTGAGTGCTGTGGACTGTTTGAGATGTTGTGGGTATAGCACTAAATGCAATACAGCCCTGCCCTCTTAGAAATAACATTCTAGTTAGAGGCAAAAAGAAGGAGCCCTCGTGGTGCCATAGTTGACGTGCTCAGCTACTAAGTGAAAGGTTGGTGGTTCAACTCACCAGCAGCTCTGTAGGAAAAAGATGTGGGACTTTGCTTCCATAATGACTATAGCCTTGGAAACTGTATGGGCAGTTCTACTCTATCTTGTCGGGTCACTATAAGTCAGAATCAATTTGATGGCAAAGGCTTTTATTTTGGAACTAAAAAGCCCTAGCAGCACAGTAGTCAAAACACTTGTTGATAGGCAAAAGTTCAACAGTTTGAACCTACCAGCCATTGCATGGCAAAAAAAAAAAAAAAAAAAAAACACCTGGCAAATTGCTTCCATAAAGATTACAGACTTGGAAACCCTATGGGGCAGTTCTACCCTGTCCTGTAAGGTCGTTATGAGTCAGAATCGACTCGATGGCACACAGCAACAGGAAAAATGACACAAGAATTTTTAAACTAGATAATCATGTATTTATTTTCCTGGTATTATGAAGGAAATAAACAAATTGTTGTGATAAGTAATCATAGGTGTGACTTTCTTTAAAGAGAAAAATCCTCTTTTTTTGAGGTAGTGACATTCTTACTAGAGTCTGGATGAATGATCAAAAGAAGCTAAACATTAAATTTTCTGGGGGGAAGAGCATTTTCTAGAGGAAAGAGTAAGTACGAAGCCTTCAGATAGAGAAAAAAATTGAGAGAGTTAAAGATAAGGTCAGAGAGTTGAGAAAATCAGGTCAATGGAGTCCTGAAGGCACTGATAAAATGATTCAAGATTTTATGGGGATTGCAGTGAGAAGCCATTGGTGGGCTGAAGTAGATAAATTATATGATCTGATTAACAATATTTTTAAAAACACACTACAGATGCTGTGAGACCAAGTGAAATTTTAAGTGCCAAAGAGTGGGTGATTTAAATTCTCCAAGGCTCATATGAGTTTTATTTATATCCCAGAAGAAAATCCCACATTCTCAGAGTTCTTTTGTTCCTTGCAAGAAACTGAAGAAAACTCATGACTATGTCTATCTCCCAAAATCAGATCATTTCCTTCTTTTGCTTTTTTTTTTTTTGTATTTCCAAGGAAGGAAGACAATATCTCCATAAAGAAAATTAGTGATCACATTGGTAGATTCCCAGATTCCTTATACTGCTTGAGTTTCTGTAAGAACCATATTCTTCCTACAGTTCCCAATAGTTTGATTGAAAGGCTTCTAGGAGCATAACCTGTGGTGCACACAAGGCAGGCAAGCACAATTCTATTTTTCTCCAAATGTGTGACTTTGGTTCCTGCATACACTCTCTCTGGCCTTAGATTCATCAGCTGTGAAATAATGGAGTTGGTCTAGAAAAGAGCTTTTCAAACACAGCCCTATTGACATTGTAGGTCAGATAATTTTTTTGCTCTGGGGATCTACCCTGTGCGTTGTGTGATATTTAGCAGTATCTACTCATTAAATAGGAGCTCTGGTAGCATAGTGCCTAAGGCACTTGACTGCTAACCAGAAGAAGGCTGGCGGTTCAAACCCACCAGCCACTCCTGAGAAGGAAGATGGGGCAATCTACTTCCATAGTGATACTACCTCGGAAACCCAACGAAGAGTTGCTATGAGTCGGTCCGACTCGACAGCACATGACAACAACACAACAACACTCATTAAATAGCAATAGCAGCTCCTGGATGATTAAAGCTACCTCCAAATTTTGCTGCATGTGCTCTGGGAGTACCAGGCAGAATCAACAGCAATACAGGACCACAGGTCTAAAAGGACTTTTGTACTCTCTCTTTATGCTTACATTTTAAATCCATCAAAAACACTCAGTGGTCAGAGACTCTGTTGCACTTTTGATATTTCAAGGAATTTTGGAAGACATTTTACGCTGAGCAATACTAAGATTTTTTTTTTCCTCTCCTTCTTCATTACCATGACACCAAATTACTGCTCTGAAGTGATTCTTGCTACAAAGAACAATATGCTAAAGTCAAGATGGATAGACTATTCCCTTTGCAAAAGCTGATTTATAATGTATCAAAGTTTACTTGCTCTTCAATGATGTTCATTTTTTATCTGCCTCTTTCCAAAAAGAAAAATCCTCACTGCTGTCCAGTTGGATCCAACTCACAGCGACCCCCCTCCTTGGGTTTCCAAGGCGGTATCACTGTGGAAGTACATTACCCAACCTTCTTTCTGAGTAGTGACTGTTGGGTTTGAACCATCAGCCTTCTGGCTAACAGTCAAATGCCTTAGGCACTATGCCACCAGAGCTCCTATCTGCCTCTTTAAGAACCAATAGTTCATTAAGGGAGGAAGAAAAGGGTGTTCATGCATTTGAGTCACTGATATAGATGGCAAATCCAAGTGAGGAAACTTAACACTTCTAAATAGCTACAACTTTATCCAAATTGAACTTTTCTATTTATGATTCTTCCAATAGTGGGAAAAATATGCCAACTAGGGTAATTCAAACTTTAAAATATTTTATTTTATACTTTGATGAAGATGTGGTTCCCACCCTCACAGAGCTAACACTGAAATATAAATCAATATGTAGAGTTTAATGGTAAGATTACTCTTCACCACATTTAATCAATATGTATGCTGAGCAAATAATTCTAGAAGCTGGGCTATACAAAAAAGAACACAACATCAGAATTAGAGGAAGACTCATAAACAATCTGTAATATGCAGGTTGACATAACCTTGCCTTGCTGAAAGTGAAGACGGCTTGAACTTCTTACTGATAAAAGTGCTACAAAAAGACTACAGCCTCCAATATAGATTACACGTCAACATAAAGAAATAAAAAATCCTCACAACTGAACCAATAAGCAACATCATGATAAAGACAGAAAACATGGAAGTTGCCAAGATTTTAATTTTCCTTAGATCCACAATCAATGCCCATGGAAGCAGCAGTCAAGAAATCAAACAACATATCACATTGGGCAAATCTGCTGCAAAAGATCCCTTTAAAATGTGCAAAAGCAAAGATGTTACTTTGAAGACTAAGATGCTCCCAATCCAAGCCAAGCTATTTTCAATTGCCTTATATGCATGAGAAAGCTAAACAAAGAATAAGAAAGACTATGCTAACCAGAAGGCTGGTGGTTCAAATCCACCAGGCACCCCTTGGAAGGAAGACTGTGCAATCTGCTTCCATAGAGATTCCACCTTGGAAACCCAAGGAAGGGTCCTATGAGTTTGAATTGACTTGATGGCAGTGATTTTTGCTTTTTTTTTTTTTTTTTTCCTGATTAGTGGAAAAGCTGATGCATTTGAATTATAATGTTGGCAAAGAATATTGGAAATACCATGGACTGCCAGAAGAATGAACACATCTGTCTTTGAAGAAGCACAGCCAAAATACTCCTTAAAAGCAAGGATGGAGAGACATCATCTCACATACTTTGGACGTGCTACCAGAAAGGACCAGTTCTTGGAGAAGGGCATCTTGCTTAGTAAAGTAAAGGGGATGCAAAAAAGAGGAAGACCTTCAATGAGATGGATTGACACAGTGGCTGAAACAAAGGGCTCAAGCATAAAAGTATGTTTGTGAGGATGGTGCAGGACGAGACAGTGTTTTGTTCTGCTGTTTATAGGGTTTCTATGTGTTGGAACTCACTCAACAGCACCTGACAGCAACAACAACATACTTAACCACATTTCTGAATTTTCTATAATGCTTATCTACATCATCCAGGTTGGTCACCTCCCACATAGTCCTTCAAATCTCACTTTTGCCTTTTGCCTTGTTGCCTGGGAGTTTTTGTTCACAATTCTCCTTATTGAAATGCTTTTTATTTAATATTCACCTTATCAAATCCTACTCATCCTTCAAAATTCAAGTTAACCATTAATTTCTGGGTATCGTTCCTAATGCCATTACTTCAACATGATATTTATAATATTGCTATGTGCTCATAAATATCCCAGGTTTAGTAAGAGAAATTGAAGAGCTCAGTTTAAAGACTATAATATTTCCAAGCAAAAGATGATTATGAATTGGATTAGGGTAACAGCTAAGGTATTAGAAATAAATGTATCAATCCAAGATATAAATTATATGTAGAGCAAATCTGGCCCAACTTGGTGGGGTAAGTGAAAAGCATTGCATGTCGTTATAGTTTCCTATGGAGACTCAACTGATTTTTCAAATTTCCCTTTTCTTTCATGCATTAGATAAATAGAATACAAATATTTTCCTCTCTTCCTAAGAGGATAATTAATAGTTCTTGCTAATTTAATGAATCGGTTTGGGTTTAATGAGCTATCAAAGTATACAGTGAAATAAAGAGATTTTCCAGTAGAGAATAGGAAGTCAGCACTTCTATGGAAAATACATAAGCTGGAGTCAGAAGACAGGAGAAATATGAAACAAGAGGACTATTAAAGTTATCCCATGAGTCCAGGATCTGATATCAGAATACTTGCCATAGAAGAGGACACTTTGGCTTGAAACTATGGTAGATTGACCTTGTAGAAAATCACTACTTTGCTACAGTGTCTTGGAGCCTTTTAAAGCCACCTCATAGTGAAAAACAAGCCAGACTTTCTTTCAGTGGAAATAAACTGTCACATGCACTATGAAACCATACCAGGTGCATTGTCAATTAGCATCGGGTGAGAAATTCTCTTTGTCAACATCCAACACTCTCTTGTTTTATTGCTCAGTAGGAATGATGCCTATTTGTGCATACATTTTTTCACAGGGTACATCTGACTACCGTGTGCAAACAGTCTTTCTCACAATGACTTAATCCTCACCTGTATTCCCAAGAAAAGGTTGGTGGGGGCTTGTACTATGGTGATAAATTATTGGAAAAATTTCCATTTTTTGTTGGAAATGGTTGATCTGAAAATGCTGGAGTATTCCTGAGCTGGATCAATAGTTAATTATAACCAATGCGGGGAGAGGGAATTCACTTTTGCTCAGTTGATTCGGGCTCACTGATTCTAAAGGACAGAATAGAACTGCTCTGTATGGTTTCCAAGTCTGTAAATCTTTACTGAAGCAGACTACCACAACTTTCTTCCACAGAAGACCTAGCAAGTTTGAATTACCAAGCTTTTAGTTAACAGTCAAGTCCTTAACCACTGTACCACCATCGCTCTGATTATTTGGCAGTGGTTTTACTAAATGGAGTTTACATTTGTTGAGATGGGGAGACTTGAGGACAAGTCTTGGAAAAGAAAATTATATAACTATTAACCTAATTTTTCCCCCTCTTACTGGATGGTGAAGCTTTTGCAAGTAGAGACACTTCCTTATTTGAGTATGTTGCTAGCACCTGAAATTTCACCTGGGATTGAGTAAAACCAAAACAAACTCACTGCCGTCAAGTCGATTACAACTCATTGCGACCCCTCTTTGGGTTTCCGAGGTGGTATCTGTATGGAAATAGATTGCCCAGTCTTCTTTCTGAAATTCAGTAAATATTTGTTGAATCATTCATAGTGTATATTAATAAAGTTATTTGTTCTTTCATTCAACAACTGTATGTTGACTCCCTACCATGTGCCAGGCATTGTTTTGGGCATCAGACTGAAAGAATGTGGTGAACAACATAGAGTGCTTTCTGCCATGTGGCTTAGATAATAACAAGGTTTTTGTGGTAGACAGAGTAAACTGAAGAAATGCTGCCTGTATCTCTCCCAGTCCACCAACTTAAATGGCCACAGTTTTTTTATGGGATTTTAGAAGGTCAATAAATAATGTTACACTTCCTTGTTTTTCCCTGATCACAGAGGCACCTTACTGCCAAATGAGTTTTGCACTATAACTCTCTTCACCTCTGAAATTATTGCCATGAGAAAATCTTTAAATATTAAACCAAATATATCCCCTGAAGTTATCTTTAAACCAAACAGTAGTTTACCTTAATTAGATAGCAATGCCTGTTTTAAGCATTGTGCTAATTTTAAAGAATTTTCTATGTAGGATCAAGAAGCTTAAGGGTGAGTGAGTTTATGTTAATAGTGGATGAATAATTGAAGGGAGACAGTGAGAATGATTACCTAACTTGAATCCACTCAAAGTCACTGAATTGTACTTGTATAAATTGTTCAATTGGTGCATTTTTGCTGTGCATATTGTCACCAAAAATATAAAATAATGTGTTAAAAAGAAATAAAAAGTAAAAAAGAACTCTATTCATGAACACTTTTCCACCAGAGAGCCAAATGCCTTGCTGCGACCTTCCAAGAATGACCTACAATGACCACTTCTGACATTTTCCTATGCCTCATCTGCTTTATTTTTCCCACAGTATTTTTCATTTTCTAACATAGTATATTTTAAATTATATTTGCCAGTGATCTAATGGGAGCTTTAGTGGCATAGTGCCTAAGGCATTTGACTGCTAATCAGAAGGCTGGCAGTTCAAACCCACAAGCCACTTCTTGGAGGGAAGATTGGGCGATCTACTTCTGTAGAGACGCTGCTTCAGAAACCCAAAGAGGGCTTGCTATGAGTCAAATTGACTCAATGGCAGTGAGTTTTTTTTTTTTGTTGTTGTTGTTGTTTAACTGATCTAATATATAATTTTCATTTAATTATGTTAAATTTCTCCTCCCCACCTTATATTCTCCATGGGTGCTTTGATTTTCTATACCATTTTTGTCACTATTGTATCCTCACCACATGAAATTTTAGTTCTTATATTGTTATTATTGTTGTTAGGTACTATTGAAACAGTTCTGACTCATAGTGACCCTATGTACAACAGAACAAAACATTGCCCAATTCTGCAAATTCCTCACAATCTTTGCTATGCTTTTATTGCAGCCACTGTGTCAATCCTTCTTATTGAAGTCTTCCTCTTTTCTGCTGCCCCTCAGCAAGATGTTATTCTCCAAATAAGAAGAAACAGCTGCAAATATTCACCAATAATCTGAACATGGAATTTACAAAGTAATGTAAATTTGAAGTTGTCAAAAATGAAATGGAATATATAAAGATCAATATGTTACACAATAGTGACCTGAAATGGACTGATATTGCCCATTTTGTATTAGAAAATCAATGGCCTACTGTTCTAGGAATGACAAATTTAAGAGAAATGAATAACATTGAAAAAGAACATTTCAAATTTATCCTGAAGAACAATTGTGCCAGTGATAAGATAATATCCATATGACTAAAAGGAAGACCAATTAATGACTATTATTCAAATTTACTTATCAATCACTAATGGCAAAGATTTTTATTAAATTGAAAGCTATTACAGCATCTATAGTCTGAAATTGATTAGACATGTAATCATAATGCATTGATAATTCTTGGTGATTGGAATGCAAAAGTTGGAAACAAAGGAGAAGTATTGCTAACTGGAAAATATAGTCTTGATAATGGAAGGGATGCTTGTGATGGCATGATAGAATTTTGCAAGACCAATGACTTATGCATTGCAAAGAGTGTTTTTCAACAAATTAAACAGTGACTATGCACATGGACCTCACAGGATGGAATACGCAAGAATCAAATTGGCTACATTTGTGGAAAGAGACAGTATCATCAGTTCTCATAGGCCAGGGGCCAAATGTGTAACAAACCATCAATTGCTCCTAGAAAATTCAAGTTGAAGCTGAGGAAAATTTTTAAAAGTCCACAAGAACCCATATGTTACCTTGAGTATAAACCATCTGAATTGAGAGTCCATCTCCAGAATAGATATTGTGCATTGAACACTAATAACTGAAAATCAGATGAGTTGTGGAATGACATCAAAGACATCATACGTGAAGAAAGAAAAAGGTAATTAAAAATACAGGAAATAAATTTTTAAAAAATAGTTTTCCGAATAGACACTGAAACTTGTTCTTGAATCTAGAGTAGCTAAAGTGAGTAGGAAAAAATGATGAAATAAAAGAGCAGAACAGAGATTTCATATGGTAGCTCAAGAAGACACAATATTACGATAGAATTTGAAAAGACCTGTAGTCAGAAAATCAAAAGTAAAGAACATATTTACCATTTCTCAAGTTAAAATAACCAAAGTAAAAATTCAAATGTCCAGTTGTAATTTTGAAGTGTTCTATGGGCAAGAATCTTTCAATCCATCTGTCAGTTTGTCAAACTGTGGTGCTTTGCGTGCTGCTGTCAGCCTGGAGGCTACACCACTGGTATTTCAAATATTAATAGGGTCACTCATGGTGGACAAGTTTCAGTAGAGCTTTCAGACTAAGACAAATCCAGAAGAAGGAAGAAACCATCTACTTCTCAAAGAAATGACAAGTGAAAATCTTATGAATAAGAGTGACTCTGTCTGATAAATTACTGGAAAACTTTATGAATAGCCCTGAAACACTGTCTGATATAGTGGTGGATGATGATCCCCTCAGGTCAGATGGTGCTCAAAATATGACTGGGGAAGAGCTGCCTCCTCAAAGTAGAGTCAATCTTTATGATGAGGATGGAGTAAAGCTTTTGGGACCCCCATTTGCTGATGTGGCACAACTAAAATAGAATGAAACAGATGCATTGATAATCCATTAATAATCAGAACATGGATTGTACAAAGTATGAATCTAGGAAAATTGGAAGTGGTCAAAAATGAAATTGAAAGGACAAAGATTTATATCCTAGACATTAGTAAACTAAAATGGACTGGTTTTGGCCATTTTGAATTTAATAACCATGTGATCTACTATTCTGGGAAAAGAGATGGAGAAGCTCAATATCGTCAGCCAAGCAAGGCCAGGAGCTGACTGAAGAGGCTATCAACTGCTAAAATGCAAGTTGAAATTGAAGTTGAAGACAATTAAAACAACTCCACAAGAGTAAAAATATGACCTTGACTATTTCCTACCTGAAATTAGAAACCATGTGAAAAACAGATTTGATGCATTGAACATCGTTGTTGTTGTTGTTATGTACCATTGAGTAGAACCCGACTCATAGCGACCCCTCCTTGGGTTTCCGAGGCAGCATCACTACAGAAGTAGATTGCCCCATCTTCCTTCTGAGGAGTGGCTGGTGGATTTGAACCGCCAGCCTTCTGGTTAGCAGTCAAGTGCCATAGCCACTATGCTACCAGAGCTCTCCCAGTTAATACTACCATTATTCAAATTTACACACCAACCATCAAAGCCAAAGATGAGGAATTAAAGAT
>NW_006922096.1:1740057-1753074 GCF_000298275.1 Orycteropus afer afer | reverse complement strand
TTTGAACCGCCAGCCTTCTGGTTAGCAGTCAAGTGCCTTAGCCACTATGCTACCAGAACATCAGTGGCTGAAAAATAGAATTGTGGATGACTTCAAGAACATCATCTATTAAGAAAGCAACAGGTCATTTAAAAGACCAGAAAGGAAGAAAAGACCAAAATGAATGTGAGAAGAGACACTGAAACTTGCTCTTGAATGAAGTGTAACTAGACCACATGGAAGAAATGAAAGATAAAAGAGCTGAACAGAAGATTTCAAAGAGCAGCTTAAGAAGACAAAGTCAATTATTGCAATGAAATGTGCAAAGACCTGGAGCTAGAAAACGAAAAGGGAAGAACATGCTTGCCATTTCTCAGGCTGAAAGAACTGAAGAAAAAATTTAAGCCTCAAGTTGCAATATTGAACGTTTCTATGAGCAAATATTGAATGATGCAGGGAACATCAAAAGAAGATGGAAGGAATACACAGAATCAATGTACCAAGAAGAATTTATTCTTGCCCAATTCTGCACATTCCTTACAATCATTGCTATGCTTGTAGGAAGAATTTGAAGCTGGACTGAAGGAATTGGGGGAAAAAAAGGCTCCAGGAATTGATGGACTATCCATTAAGCTGTTTCAACAAGCAAATGACACACTGCAGGCACTTACTTTTCTATGCCAAGAAATTTGGAAGACAGCTACCTGGCCAACTGGCTGGAAGAGATCCATATTTTTACCCATTCTAATGAAAGTTATCCAAGAGAATGTGAAAATTATAGAACAATTTCCTTAATATCACATGCAAGGAAAATTTTTCTGAACATAATTCAGAAACGTTTGCAGCAGTATATTGACAGGGAACTTCTAGAAATGTAAACTGGATTCAGAAAAGAACATGGAACAAGGGATATATCATTGCTGATGTCATAAGGGTCTTGGTTGAAAGCAAAGAATACCAGAAAGAGGTTTACTTGTGGTTTACTGGCTATGCAAAAGCATTCCACTGTGTGGATCATAACTAATTATGGAAAACATTACAAAGAATAGGAATTCCAGAGCACTTAACTGTGCTCATGAGGAACCTGTACATAGACTAAGAGGCTGACTTTAGAACAGAACAAGGGATCCTGCATGGTTTAAAATAAATAAAAGGAGTGCATTATGGTTGTATCCTCACAGTACTTATTCAAATAATCTGAGAAAATGGACTACATGATGAAGAATGTGGCATCAAAATGGCATCAAGGAAGACTCATTAACAACCTGCAATATGTAGCCAACACAACCTTGCTTGCTGAAAGCAAAGACAACATGAAGGGCTTACTGATGAAAATTAAAGCCTACAGTATTTAGTATGGATTACACATCAACACAAAGGAAGTGAAAATCCTCACAACTGGACTAATAAACAGCATCATGATAAATAGGGAAAAGATTGAACTTATAAAGATTTCATATTACTTGCTTCCACGATCAACACCAATGGAAGCGCCAGTCTAGAAATCAGATGATGAATTGCATTGGGCAAATCTGCTTCAAAAGACATCTTTAAAGTGCTGAAAAGAAAAGATATCTCTTTGAAAACTAAAGTGTTATTAACCCAAGCCATGGTATTTTCAATTGCCTCGTATGCATGTGAAAGCTGGATAATGAATAAGGAAGACTGAAGAAGAGTTGATGCTGTTTAGTTGTGTTATTGGTGAAGAACACTGAAAGTACCATGGACTGCCAGAAAAACTAACAAAATGTCCTGGAAGAAGTGTAGTTGGAATGCTTTTTGGAATTGAGAAATGCCAGACTTCATTACACTTACTTTGGTCATGTTGTCAGAAGAGATAATTTCCTGGAGGATATCATGCTTGGTAAAGTAGAGGGTCAGCAAAAAAGGGAAGACACTTAACAAGATGGATTAACATAGTGGGTGCAAGTATGGGTTTAGGTATAGCAAGGATCATGAGGCTAGCACAGAACCAGGCAGTGTTTCGTTCTGTTGTACATAGAATTGCTATGAGTTGGAGCTGACTGAACAGCACCTACCACCACCAACATGGGCAATATATTGAATGACAATTCAATTTTAATAAGGGAATATTAAAAGTAGCTGGAAATAATGCACTGTGTCACTGTAGAATTGGTCAATGTGTAACCATTTCAAGAGGTAGCACATGATTATCAACCAATGGTATTGAAAGAAAAAGTCCAAGATACACTGAAGGCATTAGCAAAAACCAAGGCTTCAGGGATTGATCAAATACTTATTGAAATATTTCAATAATGGATCTAGCTCTGTAAACATTACCTTGTCTATGCCAAGAAATTTGGGAGACAGCCACCTGGACAACTGACTAAAAAAAGATCTATATTTGTGCTCATTCCAAAGAAAGGCAATCCAACAGAATGCAGAAAATATCAAACAATGTAATTAATATCACACACAGGTAAAGTTTTTCTGAGGAATTTCCTTTATAAAAAACCACTGCCATCAAGTCAATTCTGACTCTTATTGACCCTACAAGTCAGAGTAGAACTACCCCACAGGGCTATGAATGTAAATCTTCATGGAAGCAGACTACCTCATCTTTCTCTCCACTGAGTGGCTGGGGTTTCGAACCTCTGACCTCTTTGTTAGCAGCTGAATGCTTTTCACTACTACACCAACAGAGCTCTTAATTTGCCATATACAACAACAACAACAATAAAAATTTACTGCCATTGACTCATTTCCAACTCATAGTGACCCCCACTGGATTTCTAAGGAGATAAATCTTTAAGGAAGTAAATTGCTCTGTCTTCCTTCATTGGAGCAGCTGGTGAATTTGAACTACCAATCTTCTGGTTAGCAGGCAAATGCCTTGGGCCCTGGGCCATTAGAGCCATATACAAGGTATTTAATAAATATATAGCAAATGAATGAAAGAACTTCCTGTTTGATGAAAACCAAAATCATTTTTATTGCTGAATAATATAGTGTTAATGTATTGATTAAATATGGTCTGTAATGGGTTTGCTTCTACTTTACCCCTGGATTAGGGAGATTTATCCAACACGTCTCAGGCAACAGTGAACAATCTCTCATCTCCCCTAAGTGCTATTGACTGGCTACTACAGAGCCTTCCAGCAACTGTAGCATGAAACCTAAATTTGATCCCTTTAGCTCTAGAAGAAGCCCCAGCGGCATAGTAGTTAAAGGACTCAGCTATTAACAAAACTTCAGTTCAAATCCGTCAGCCACTCCATGACATCATGGAGTCTACTTGTTTAAAGATTTACAGCCTTGAAATCCCACACAGCTGTAGCTCACCTTGAAATCCTCTCAATCTGTCTACTCTATGTCTTTAATGCCACATGAACTCTGTGATTTTCTTTCCCCTCCTCATCCTCCCTAGAGTTTGTAATGGTTTGTAATGGCTTAACTTCAGCCATTCTTGCTTTCTTTTTTTCCCCAGTCACTGATTTTGCTCCATCTCCCTTTCCTATCTGCACTCCATCTGACACTTTATCTACTCATCAGGTACTCAGAATTCCAGGATCATTATTTGTATCTGTTTCACTCAGTTTTTCTGGATCTGTTGTAGTGGGTTCAGATGGAGTATGTTAGAATGATGCTATTTTGCCTCCCTATGTCATTCTTCTTACAGTAAAATTTTGTCAGATCCTCCTTCCTAGTCTTTCTTCATCTGAAAGCTTCACAGAACCCTGTCCACCATGCATGACCCTGTGGTATTTGAATACCAGCAGCATAGTAACATGTGAGCAACCACAGGATGAAAAACTGACAGATAAGTGGTAGAGATAAATTATAAAATACATCATCCTAATTTATAAGAACAAGGTCACTATGCTGAGTTTGTAAATTGAATCACTTTGAAAGAAGCTTTATTTCTCCAGGGCTTACTAAACTTATGAGAAAAAGAATCATGAATTTGTACCTATGTCTTATTTTGAAGTTAACTCCTTCAACATTAAGTATAAGAAATACTTGATTAAAATTACATTTACTATTGTTTCTTCTTTGGAAAAAAATTGCTTGAAAGTAACTTGGTATAAATGGTAATGATCCACTTCATTTTCCTATTCCCTCGGTTCTTGAAACAAGCTTCTGAAAAGATTTCAAATCAACTTGTCAAAACCTCAGTCTACATGACTGTGGTAGTCAAAGCTGTATGTCTACTTGGTTGGGCCTGGCTGAGTGACTGGGCAGCTGGTGGTAGTTATTCCCCATGATAAGACTGGCAATCAACTCCATGG
The DNA here is from genome assembly GCF_000298275.1 of Orycteropus afer afer. NCBI lineage: Eukaryota > Metazoa > Chordata > Mammalia > Tubulidentata > Orycteropodidae > Orycteropus > Orycteropus afer. The sequence continues at coordinate 1,748,845 of NW_006922096.1, read as the reverse complement.
TGGAATCTACCGCAAACAGCTAAGTAGCTGCTTTGGATATGTGGTCTGCTTCCCATATATAAGAAGCAGTTTTGGGAAAGTCTCTAGCTTGAACCCTGCATGTAGCCTGCCATGATCTGTTGACCTTGGGACTTTCAGTGGACTTGAATTAATGGCCTGACATGTGGTTTGGCAAAATTGGAAATGTGCCTTTTTACTGGACAACCTTGGGCTTGTCAGTCTCAGCAGCCAGCAGCTGTCTGAGTAAAGAAAAGCCTCTAGCTTCAGAAGGCTGGGAGCAAGAGGCAGAGCTGAAGCCCAAGATTGAGGAGTTTTCACCCAGCCCCTAGAGCTTAGCACTTTGAACTCAGATTTAAAGCCTTCAAACTGTTGGAGAATGAACTCCTGTTTGTTTATGCCATCCTATTGGTGGTATATTCTTGTCTGAGTGGCACTAGGTAACCGTAACCATGATCTTGAGACTAGATAAACTGAATGGTGCTCAAGTGGTTGGCTACCAATGTCAACCACTCAGAAAGGAATCAATCATGGAGACCCCAGATAGAAAGGGAGGAAAAATGTGGAACAAAATTAAAAAAATATATAAAAATTACCAGACTTGCTGGTTAGTTAGGGACTGGGAAACCCCTAAGACTATGGCCCCAAATTATACTTCAGACATGAAATTAGACTCATTTTTTGGGGGTTAGCTCTCAGTCAAAGAACAGAAAGACCTGCGAGTTGAACATCTACTCCAGCGAGATGCACTCCTTCCAACAGTCAACTGTGAGAGATAGGAAGGGCAGCATTTGCATAGAGGGAAAGCTAGACAGAGAGGAATGTATAGGTAGGAAGGACACAGGGAAGGGCTAACTATGGGGAGGAGATTGGAGGAGAGCTATTCCATTATGGGGATTGTACTGGTGCTGTGAAACAATATATGTATGTACTGTTGAGTACAAAAATGAGTCTGTTTTGTAAATTTGCACCCAATCACAATGAAAAATTAAAAAAAAAATGGAAGGAATTATTTTTAAAAATCCATTTATTATACAGACAAAAGTAAGCACACACAAAAAAATAATGGATGTGAATGTGAGAAAAGCAGATAATTAGGTCTTAAAGGAAAAATAGTATGTAGATTATCTTTCTTCTTTTAAATGTGTATCTATTAGCCAGCCAAGCAGATTTCCCCTCTTGATACAGGTGATGATGGCAACTCTGCAGTTAGACTCTCCAGGTCTCATGTTCTTGATTGTTTTCTTTCTTTTTAAATTTCAAACAAAAATTATAATTTTTCATATGGCATGAATAACCATATGCTTCACATTGCATTACCATTATTTTTTATGATATAAGGAATTCCTTACTTCCACTTCTAAGACCCTATCATGTTTCTACATATGTAAAGTATGTACTGTTATATGATTATATTCTTAGACATATATTTAGCTGTCTTTCTTCTAGTTAACTTTTCATCTCAAACATATGATCTACATTAGGAAAGCCTCCCCTTTCAGCCTTTGATAAACTAAAGTCTAGTTTACTAAATTAATCTCCCTTATTAAGTTAATGAATTGGGAATATGGAGATATTTTCCCAACCTGTTTTATTCTTGTAACTTATTTTTCTAAAGCATAATATAAGAGTAAAATTCATAAATATAGTGTGTATTATGTACCACAGGTATTTCTTCTGCCTGCTCACTATCAGACATAATCCCCCTACTTCTAAAACAAATAAATACGAAGTCTCAGACTGCTAATTCCAAATTTCCTCAATTTTTAATTCACATAAATTTACTTGAACCTGGATTCAAGAGAATAAAGCAGTTCCTCTCTTTAAGCAACATTTTAAAAAATTTTCAAAATGTATTTCCAGTGTACACAATAGTATCATCAGTCATCCAGACAAAGGGCCTTGTGAGGGCCAAATTCCCAGGGCCCAGCCCAGGAACAATTGTAGTTCTGTGTTTACTTAGAGACATGCTTAGAGCAAGTAAACAGTACAGAACTGCTGTGTGAACTCTCTCCTTATGGTGCCCTTTTCAGAACCAGGTGCTATTTTCTAAAAGTTCTGGCAAACTCCTGATCACATAGTTGTCTTAATCCAACACATCTGATGGAACTCTGAAGCATTTCCACAGGAAAATATGTATGTACTTGAACATATACATGTGCACGGCTGAGCACACACCCTCACAAACACAATCTTAGTTTGAGCTGTCAGGATTCAAGTGCAAGTAGTTTATTTGGGAGGTAATTGGAGGAAATGAAACAGAAGAGTGGGGACATTAGAGAACTAAAGGAGTAAACACTAATAAGTGATACATGGTGAATCCAGCTGTTACTGTGGGCAACTGGAGCCCAAACCTGCTAGGGAATTGTAGAGATAGTGTACTACATGCCACAGGGTTATCCCAACCAGAGACAGAGAAAGAGAAATACATACCCATTAACTTCCTTTCCATTATTTTCCAGTGGACACTTCCAGAGCATTAGCTCCTCAGAACTTTAGGCAAGTCACATGTGTGCCTACAGCCATTAAAAAAAAAAAGAGCCTTCAGTTAAATTTGCAGTTTTTCAAGGAGACTACCAGGTGTGAAGGACATGAACGCCAAAAAGATATGAACAAGACACTGAAAATTCTTCTATATCCAAAACTCAAAAAACAAGCAAGCAAACAAAAAACCCATAGCCATAGATTGGATTCCTACTCATAACGACCCCATATGACAGAACAGAACTGTCCCATAGGGTTTCCTATGCTGTAATCTTTATGGAAGCAGATTGCCACGATTTTTTCTCATGAAGCAGTTGGTGGGTTCCGACCACCAAATTTCAGTTAGTAGCCAACTGTTTAACCACTGTGTCACCAGGGCTCCAATATTATACTGTATACAAATGTACACAAAATTTTATTAGCACACAATATTGAAGAGGATGTATGTGGTTGTGAATCATAATCATGGACTCCTGGAGTCTATAGATTAAAATATTCTAATATTCCAAATAACATTGCATATAAAATAAAACATAGGCTAACAAAAATGCTTAATTTTAAAGACTGAGTTAATAAAGATACTGTGCCAAACATCAAGTTTGAAAGTAAGTAATCAATTATGTAGAGTTGAAGCCGACTAGTACCCCTGATTCATACAATGTAAGCTACTGTCTTTATATGAACAACATAAAATCAGTACCACCTCCTTTAAATTCCTCAATAGAGAATGTCACTAAACCAAAGATACCACTGACTATAAAACACTTCATTATTTTATGTTCCCCTAAGAAAGAAGGGGGTACGTCCAAGAAGGTTGTATCCTTTCCCCATACTTATTCAATCTATATGCTGAGCAAATAATCCGAGGATCTGGACTATATGAAGAAAAATGTGGCATCAGGATTGGAGGAAGAATCATTAACAACCTGAGATACACAGATGATACAACTTCGCTTGCTGAAAATGAGGATGACTTGAGGCACTTACTGATGAAGGTTGAAGAATACAGTCTGCAGTATGGATTACATCTCAATATAAAGAAAATAAAAATCCTCACAACTGGACCAATGAGCAGCATGACAATAAATGGAGAGAAGATTGAGGTTGTCAAAGAATTCACGTTGTTTGATACTATAATCCATGCCAATGCAAGCAGCAGTCAGGGCATTAGACGACATGTAGCACTGAGACGGTCAACCACAAGGAACTGTTTCAAGTGCTGAGGAGCAAGGATGTCTCCTTGAGGACTAAGGTGTGCCTGACACAAGCCATGATATTTCCAATCACCTCGTATGCATGTGAGAGCTGGAGAATGAATAAGGAAAACCAAAGACGAGTTGATGCTTTTGAGTTGTGGTGTTGGCAAAGAATGCTGAAAGTACCATGGACTGCTAAAAGAACTAACAGATCTGTCCTGGAGGAAGTGCACCCAAAATGCTCCTTGGAAGCGAGAATGGCCAGACTTCATCTCACCTACTTTGGTCATGTTGTCAGAAGGGACCATTCCCTGGAGAAGGATGTCATGCTCATTAAGGTGGAGGGTCGGAGAAAGAGGGGAAGGCCTTCAGCGAGATGGATTGACATGGTGGCTGCAATGTTGGGCTCAAGTATAGCAGGGATCATTGAGCTGGCGCAGGATCGGGCAGTGTTTTGTTCTGCTGTGCATGGGGTCGCTATGAGTCAGAAATGACTAGAGGGCACCTAACAATAACCACAAGAAAGAAGAAAGAAAGAAAGAAAGAAAGAAAAATCCTATCAATTGAACTGTGATATGACATCAATTACAAAATTTATTTATATATCAGAGATGGTAAAATACAGAAAACCAAAAAGTCTTAGAATTGATAAACTATGATAATAACAATTAGCCCAAATATTCCTGGTGCAATGAACTAAAAGACATGAGGTAGCACCAGAGTACTGAATGAACATTCATTGACTATTTCTTATAACATGTTTAGCATTAATAAGAGAGTTTTTCAATAATACTCATTCTTTCTTCTTTGTTAGGTGACTTTCATCTCTGAATAGCAAACCGTCTTCTAAGAACATTACTGTGGGATCAAAGAGAACTAAGTGTTCTTATCAATACCAGTTGTGAAACTACTCCTTCCTTTTCCAAATGTGTCTTTTCTTCCAAAACTGTCTGTTCTTAAGAAAAAACAAGAGAACAAAGCTTCTTTTTCTCTTTTATCTCACTCATTTCCAAGGCCATTCACTTTTTAAACGTACTTAGTAAGACATAATTTACCTAACATAGAAAAATTCAACCACTGTGAGTATACAATTTCATGATTTTTAATTAACTTATATGATTGTAAAACCTTCACTGCACACCAGTTTCAGGACATTTCCATCAGCCTGAAAGATCCCTCATGTCTATTTACAGTCACTCTATTCCCAACTCCATTTCCAGAAAACACTAATCTGCTTCATGTCCCAATAAGTTTGCCTTTTATGGACATTTTGTATAAATGAAATCATAAAATATGTAGTATTTTAAATCAGACTCCATTCCCCTCACATACTGTTTTTGAGACTTATCCATTCCCTGGTATCAATAGTTCACTATTCTTATGACTAAATGATTCTACTGCATAGACATGCCACATTTTCTTTATTCATTTCTCAGTTGATGGACATTTGATTGTTTCCAGTTTATTGGCTGTGATGAACAATGCACCCACGAACATTCACAAATCCACTACCAATACCCACTGCCATCAAGTAAATTCTGACTTATAGTGACTCCAAAGGCATTAAACTTTATGGAAGTAGATTGTTTCACCTTCCTCCTGTGGAGCACTTGATGGGTTTGAACTGCCAGCCTCCTGGTTAGCTTTAAGCATTGTGTTGTCAGAGCTCTTTGAACATTCACAAACAAGAAGTAAAATTGTTGGATTGCATAATATATTGTGGTGGCACAAAGGTTAAGTTCTCATCTCCTAACCCAAAGTTTGGAAATTTGAACACATCCAGCAGCTTTTTGGGAGAAAAACCTAGCTACCTGCTTCGGTACAGATTCCATCCAATAAAATCCTATAGGGAAGTTCTACTCTGTCACATGTGGTCAATATAAGTTGGAATCAACTCAACAAAACCCAACAACAACATGTTTATGCCTCATGAATACAGCTTCAAAAATGCCTTCCAATGATGCCCATGCCCTGCTATTTATATCCTTGTATAATAATACCTTCCCTTTGAGTGTGGGCTGAAATGAAGAGTCTGGCTAAAGTTATGGTATGTCAATACCCAATATTAGTCTATTAAAAATGTGACTTCTGATTTGTACTTCTCTGCCTCTTCTCACTCTCACACTCTGAAAAGGAAGGCTGCCATCTTGTGAGATGCTCTATTGAGAAGACTACGGGGCAAGGAACTGAAGATGGACTACTGCAAACAGCAATAAGGAATCAAGGTCCTCAGTTCAACAGACCTTGAAGAACTAAGTCCTGTCAACATCCACATAAGTGAGTTTGGAAGCAGATCCTTCCCCAGCAGAGCTTTCCAATGACTGCACCCCAGCCCACACATTCACTGAAGTCTTGTGAGAGATTCTATACCAAAGATAAGCCATATTCAGATTCTTAACCCACAGACATTGTGGAACAATAAATATACATTTAAGCAACTAAATTTTTGGTAGTTTGTTATGCAGTAATAGACAACTAATTAAAAAATAAATAAATAAAAAACTCTCCCATCAAGTTGGATCCTCCTCACAGGGACCCTTCCTTGGGTTTCCTAGACAGTATCACTATGGAAGTAGATCACCCATTCTTCCTTACAAGGAGTGGCTGGTGGGTTTGAGCCGCCACCTTTCTGGTTAGCAGTCAAATGTCTTAGGCGCTATGCCCAGAGCTCCTAATATACTTTCAAATTGTTCTCAACTTGGTTGCACCAATTTATATCCCCACTACCAACAAATGAGGTTCCCAGTTTTTCTATGATTCTTGCCAAAGCTTATTTTTGTCTCTCTTTTTGAATATAATCATTAAAGTGTATGTGAAATTATATCTCATTTTTGTTTTAGTTTGTATCATCTTAAAAATCCATGGTATTTAACATATTTTCATGTACTTATTAGCCATTCATATAGATCTTTACTGAAAAGTATCTTCAAATCTTTTACCCACATCCTTTCTAGTTGTTCTAATCCACAAAATTTTTGGTAAGGATATCTGGATATCCAAAATATCTAGATAAGGATTGCTGTTGTGTTGTTAGATGCCATTGAGTCATCTCCAACTCACAGTAAACCAATGTACAGCAGAATGAAACACTGCCTGGTCCTATGCCAGTAATACAATACTTGCTACACCTGAGCCCATCGTTGCAGTCACATCGTTGCAGTATCAATCCACCTTGTTGAAAGCCTTCCCCTTTTTCATTGACTTTCCATTTTACCAAGCATGATATCCTTCCCCAGGGTATGATCTCTTCTGATAACATGACCAAAGTAGGTGAAATGAAGTCTGGCCATTCTCACTTCCAAGGAGCATTCCGGCTACACTTCTTCCAAGAAAGATTTGTTAATTCTTTTAGCAATCCATGGTACTTTCAGCATTCTTCACCAACACTACAACTCAAAAGGATTAATTCTTCTTTGGTCTTCCTTATTCATTTTCCAGCTCTCACATGCATATGAGACAATTGAAAATACCATGGCTTGTGTCAGGCGCACTTTAGTCCTCAAGGAGACATCTTTGCTCTTCAGCACTTGAAAGAGGTCCTTTGCAACCAATTTGCCCAGTGCTATATGTCATCTGGGGAGCTCTGATAGTGTAGTGTCTAAGGAACTTGACTGCTAATCAGAAGCCTGGCTGTTGAAACCCACCAGCCACTCCTTGGAAGGAAGATGGGGCAATCTACTTCTGTAGTGATACTGCCTCAGAAACCCAAGGAGAGGTCGCTATGAGTCGGGTACCACTCGATGGCACATAACAACAACAACACAACATATGTCATCTGATGTCCTGATTGCTGATTCCATTGGAGTCTATTGTAGAAACAAGCAAAGTGAAGTCTTTGACAACTTCAATCTTTTCTCCATTTATCATGATGCTTCTTATAGGTCCAGTTGTGAGAATTTCTGTTTTCTTTATATTGAGATGTAATCCATATTTCAGATTGTACTCTTCAATCTTCATCAGTAAGTGCTTCAATCCTCACTTTCAGCAAGTAAAGTTGTGTCATCAGCATATTTCAGGTTGTTAATGAGTCTTCCTCCAATTCTGATGCCATGTTGTTGTTGTTGTTGTTAGGTGCCATCGAGTTGTCTCTGATTCATAGCAACCCTATGTACAGCAGAACAAAACACTGCCTGATCCTGAGCCAGCTCCATGATTCTTGCTACACCTGAGACCATCGCCACTGCCACTGTGTTAATCCATCTTGTTAAGGGCCTTCCCCTCTTTATTCAACCCTCCAACTTAGCAACCATGACATCCTTCTCCAGGGAATGGTCCCATCTGACAACATGACCAAAGTATGTGAGAGGAAGTCTGGCCACTCTCGCCTCCAAGGAACATTCTGGCTGTACTTCTTCCGGGACAGATCTGTTAGTTCTTTTAGCAGTCCATGGTACTTTCAGCATTCTTTGCCAACACCACAGCTCAAATCATCAACTCCTCTTCGATCTTCCTTATTCATTGTCCAGCTCTCACATGCATATGAGGCGATTGAAAATACCATGGCTTGTGTCAGGCACACCTCACAAGGAGACACCTTTGCTCTTCAGCACTTGAAAGAGGTCCTTTGTAGCTGATATGCCAGTACTATAAGTCCTGTGATGTCCTGACTGCTGCTTCCATTGGCATCGATTATAGAACCAAGCAATGTGAAGTCTTTGACAATTTCAATCTTTTCTCCATTTATCGTAATGCTGCTTATAGGTGTAGTTGTGGTGATTTTTGTTTTCTTTATATTGAAATGTAATCCATACTGCAGACTGTATTCTTCAATCTTCATCAGTAAGTACTTCAAGTCATCTTCACTTTTAGCAAGCAGAATTGTGTCATCAGTGTATTATAGGTTGTTAATGATTCTTCCTCCAATCCTGATGCCACATTCTTCTATGTTGTTGTTGTTGTTAAGTGCCGTCAAGTCGTTTCTGACTCATAGCGACCCCATGCACAGCAGAACGAAACACCGCCCAATCCCGTGCCAGCCCCACAATCCCTGCTATACTTGAGCCCATCATCACAGCCACCATGTCAATCCATCTCGTTGAAGGCCTCCCCCTCTTTCGTCGACCCTCCACCCTACCAAGCATGACATCCTTCTCCAGGGAATGGTCCCTTCT
>NW_006922096.1:1714204-1739192 GCF_000298275.1 Orycteropus afer afer | reverse complement strand
AATGCCTTTGCATAGTCAATAAAACACAAGTAAACATCTTTCTGGTATTCTTTGCCTTGAGCCAAGATCCATCTGACAACAGCTATGATATCCCCATATAGACGTGAGTTTTGAGGCTGAGCCTCTGTTGTTTAAAACCCAGCGAAATGCACCTGGTTCTCAGGTAACAGCCCAGTTTATAGACTGAGACAGACTAGGAAGAAAGAAGAGGCCATCCACTTCTCAAAGAATTGTCCAGGGAAAACCTTATGAATAACAAAGAAACATTCTTCTATATATAGTCCAATCTCTTGGATTATTTGCTCAGCATACAGATTGAATAAGTATGGTGAAAGGATACAACCCTGACCCCCTCCCTTCTTGATTTTAAACCTTTCAGTGTTCCCTTTTTCTGTTTGAATGACAGCCCCCTGGTCTATGTACAGGTTCCTCAAGAGTACAATTAAGTGCTCTGGAATTCCCATTCTTCTCAATGTTATCCACAATTTGTTATGATCCACACAATCAAATGCTTTTGGATAGTCAATAAAACACAAGTAAACATCTTCCTCATATTCTTTCCTTTGAGCCAAGATCCATCTGACATCAACAAGGATATCCCTCATTCCACATCCTCTTCTGAATTCAGTTTACACCTCTGGAAATTCTCTGTCAATATACTGCTGCCACCATTTATGAATTATCTTCAGAAAGATTTTCTTGCATGCGATATTAATGATATTGTTGGATAATTTCCACATTCTGTGGGGTCACCTTTCTTTGAAATGTGTACAAATATGGATCTCTTCCAGTGAGTTGGCCAGATAGCTGTCTTCCAAATCTCTTGGCATAGCCGAGTGAGTGCCTCCAGCAGGGCATCCATATGTTGAAACAACTCAGTGGGTATTTCGTCAATTCCTGGAGCCTCGTTCCTTGCCAATTCCCTCAGCACAGCTTTGACTTCTTCCCTCAATAGCATTGGTTCTTGAACATATGCCACGTTCTGAAATAGATGATGATCGACTAGTCCTTTTTGATACAATGACTCTGTGTATTCCTTCCATCTTCTTTTTTTTGTTTCCTGCATCATTCAATATTTTGCCCATAGAGTTTTTCAATATTGCAACTCGAGGCTTAAATTTTTTCCTCAGTTCTTTCAGCTTGAGAAATGCCAAACATGTTCTTCCCTTTTGGTTTTCTAACTCCAGGTCTTTGCACATTTCATTAAAGTAATTGGCTTTGTCTGCTCGAACTGCTCTTTGCAATCTTCTGTTCAGCTCTTTTATCTTGTCATTTCTTCCATTTGTTTTAGCTCCTCTTCCCTCAAAGGTAAGTTTCAGATTCAATTCTGACATCCATTTGGGTCTTTTCTTTCTTTCTCATATTTTTAATGACCTCTCGCTTTCTTCATGGATGATGCTCTTGTTGTCATCCCACATTTCTTCTGGTTTTCCATCATTGGTGTTCAATGCATCAAAACTATTCTTTAGATGGTCTCTAAATTCAGGAGGAATATATTTAAGGTCATATTTTGGTTCTCATGGACTTGTTTTAATTGTCTTCAACTTCAAGTTGAACTTGCCTATGAACAGTTGATGGTCTGCTCCACAATCAGCTCCTGGCCTGATTTTGGCTAAAGATACTGAGCTTTACCATCATCTCTTGCCACAGGTGTAGTCAATCTGATTCCTGTGTACTCCATCTGGAAAAGTCCACATGTATATCCACCATTTGTTTTGTTGGAAAAAGGTATTTGCAATGAATAAGTCATTGGTCTTGCAAAATTCTATCATGCACTCTCCAGCCTTATTTCTGTCACTAAGGCAAAATTTTCCAACTACCAGTGATTCTTTTTTGTTTCCAACTTTTGCGTTCAGATCACCAGTGATAAACAATACATCACGATTGCATGTTTGGTCAATTTCAGACCGCAGAGGTTGATAAAAATCTTCAATTTCCTCATCTTTGGGTTTGGTGATTGGTGTATAAATTTGAATAATAGTTGTATTAACTGGTCTTCCTTGTAGGCATATGGATATTATCCTACAGCAATGTACTTCAGGACAGATCTTGAAACATCTTTTGTGATCATGAATACCACGTCATTCCTCTTCAATTTGTCATTCCCAGCATAGTAGATAATATGGTTGTCTGACTCAAAAGTGGCCAAAACCACTCCATTTCAGCTCACTAATGCCTGGGATTTCAATCTTTATTTGTTACATTTAATTTTTGAAAACTTCTAATTTCCCTAGATTCATACTTCATACATTCCTTGTTCCAATTATTAATGGATGTTTGCTGTTGTTTCTCCTCAATTGGAGTCTTGCCACATCAGCACATGGAGGTCCTGAAAGACTTACTTTATCCATATCATTAAGGTTGTTTCTATTCTAATGAGGCTGCTCTTTGCCGGTCCTATTTTAAGTTCTTTCCAACCCAAGGAGCTAGTCTTCCTGCACTGTGTTGGACTATGTTTCCAAGTTATTCATAAAGTTGACCAGTAATGTATCAGACAATGTTTCTCTGCTATTCATAAGGTTTTCCCTGGCCAATTTTTGAGAAGTAGATGATCTCCTCCTTCTTTCTAGTCTATCTTAGTCTGTAAGCTGCATTGAAACTTGTGCACTACGTGCAACTCTGCTGGTATCTGAAACACCAGTGGCACATCCTCAAGCCTCACAGCAGTGTACAAGCCTCACAGGATGGAAAGTGGACAGACAAGTTTGTTTCCCTTAGCTGCTGGAAACCTTATGTCATGCTCTTCTTCATATAGTCCAGCTTCTCAGAGTCTCTGCTCAGTGTACAGATTGAATAAGTATGGTGAAAGGACACAATCCTGACTTACTCCCTTCTTGATTTTAAACTATGCAATGTTCCCTTGGTCTGTTTGAATGACAGGTCTATGTACAGGTTCCTCATGAGTACAATGAAATGATCTGGAATTCTCATGGTTCTCAATGTTATCTATATTTTGTTATGATCTACACAATGCAATGCTTTTGTATAGTCAATAAAACACAAATAAACGTCTTTCTGGTATTCCTTGTTTTCAGTCAAGATCCATCTGACACCAGCAATGATATCTATCATTCCACATCCTCTTCTGAATCCAACTTTCATTTCTGAAAATTCTCTGTCAATATACTGCTGCGACCATTTTTTAATTATCTTCAGTAAGAATTTACTTGTGTGTAATATTAATAATATTGTTCAATAATTTCCAAATTCTGTGGGATTACTGTGGTCGTTATGTTTGTGTGTGGATTTGGCTAGGCCGGTTGAGTGGCTGGGCAGCTGGTAGTAGTTATACCCCTTGATGAGATTGGCAATCAACTCTATGGTGGGATCTACCACAAGCAGCTGAGTAGCTGCCTTAGGGAATATGGTCTGCTTCCTGTATATATGCAGAAGCCTTGGAGAATTATCTCTAGCCTATGGCATGCTTGGAGTCCGTGTGTAGCCATGTCATTGTTCAGTAGCTTGCCATACTCTGCCAACCTTGGGACTTAAAATAGACTTAAATTTATGGTCTGCCATGTAGTTTGGTAACATCAGGACTGTGCCTTTTTATCTGTCAACCTTGGGCTTGTCAGCCTCAGCAGTCAGTAGCTGCCTGAGTGAAGAGATGCCTCTAGCTTCAGTGGGCCAGGAACAAGAGGCAAAGCTGAAGCTCAAGGTTGAGGGACTTTCACCCAACCCCTAGAGCTTGGCACTTTGAACTTGGACTTTTAGCCTCCAAATTCTGAGAATAAACTCCTGTTTGTTAAGGCCATCACATTTGTGGTATATTCTTGTCAGAGGGGCACTAGGTAACCACAGTAATTACTTTAGAAACTTTTTAAAGCCTTCTTTCCCTTATGCAAATACATTGTAATAATGCTACTATACATTGGAAATTAACCAGTTGCTGTCAAGTTAATTCAGACTCATGGTAACTTCAGGTAGAACTGTGTCCCATAGAGTTTTCAATAGTTGATTGCCAGACTTTTTTTTTTTTTTTTTTAATCTGCCTCTTGGAATTCCATAGGCAGGAAATAGGTCAAAGAATCTACAACTGGTATCCCCAAAGAAAGGAAAAACTCATTCTTGGAGTAACTTGGAGGTCAGCATAAATGTTTGAAGAAGAATAAGAAGCAGTCTTCTTGATTTCAAAGGGTTAGTTAGATCTTTGCCAGCTCTGTTTTGGAGTGTGGGTCTGCTTTTGTGATGTGCTAGAGGGATGGAGTTGTCACTCAAAGCTGAGAAAGCAGGGCTGCAATGCCTAAAGAGCAGAATAATGGGGTTTTCTGCACTGAGGGGGTGAGCTCCCCACTCAGGTAGACTAGAAGAATGGGGCTGCCTAAGGGAGCAGAGTTGCTATTCCAAAGGGTCTGGAAGGCAAAACTGAAGCCCAGGGCCAAGGTACTTCAACTCAGAATCTGGAGGGTTTGGCCAACATGCAGAGTCTGGAGAGCAGGTCATTTTCTAGATGGTCTCAGAGAAGAGAGGGTTATTTTCAAGCCTTGAGAGCTAATGTAATGTTTAATCTGGGTTGTTTACTTGCTTGGTGCCCATTATCCCCTTTTTCCTCCAATCTCTCCAATTTGTAAGGGGAATGTCTACCTTCTATTTGGTCCACTATTGTATTTGGGAAGCAGATAACTTGAATTTTAGATTCACAGATGAAGAAGAATCATGCTTCCTGATGGAATTTGTACTTACAGTGGATTTAAGACTTTTGTGATAATATTATGGGGTGAAAGTGTTGCATGTGGAAAGGACATGAATTTTGAGGATTCAAAGTCTAAAATATCATGAATTAAATGTGTTCCCAAAAACATGTATCAACTTGGCTGGGCCATGACTCAGTGGTTTGTCAGTTATATAATAATGTAATATATAATAATGTAATTTAGCAATTGCTAAATATATAATCATTTCCCATGATGTAATCTTATGTTACCATCCAATCAATTGTAATGGGATTAGGGTAGGATATAACACCCTTAATTAGGTCATAGCCCTGATCCAATGTAAGGGGAATTTCCCAGAGATGTGGCCGGTAGCAACTTTCATCTTACAAGGAATAAAGGGAGATAGAAGTAAACAAATAAGGAGGGACTTGATTATTACCAAGAAAGAGTACCTTGGGCCCTCCATTTCCTGATGTGTAATGACTGAAGATTAGAAGAAACAGCTGCAAATATCCATTAATAATTGGAACATGGAATGTATGAAGTATGAACCCAGGAAAATTGGAAGTTGTCAAAAATGAAATGGAACACATAAAGATCAACATCCTAGGCATTGGTGAGCTGCAATGGACTGGTTTTCGCCATTTTGAATCAGATAACTGAAAGGGAGTGTGTCAGGGTTGTAACCTTTCACCATACTTATTCTATTGTATATGGAGCAAATAATCCAAGAAGCTGGAATATATGGAGAAGAATGTGGCATCAGGATTGGAGGAAGATTCATTAACAACCTGTGATATGCAGACAATACAATTTTGCATGTCAAGGTGAGGACAACTTGGAGCACTTACTAATGAAGATTAAAGACAACAGGTTGCAGTATGGATTACACCTCATTATAAGAAAAACAAAAATCCTCACAACTGTACCTATAAGCAGCATCACGATAAATGGAGAAAAGATTTAATGTTACTGGTTCTACAAACAACACCAATGGAAGCAGCAGTCAAGATCTCAGAAGACATATTGCATTCAGAAAATCTGCTGCAAAGACCTCTTTCAAGTGCTGAAGAGCAAAGATGTCTCCTTGAAGACTAAGGTGTGCCTAACCAAAACCATTGTATTTTTCATCATCTCATATGCATGTGAGAGCTGGACAATGAATAATGAAGACCAAAGAAGAGTTGATGCTTTTGAGTGTGGTGTTGGTGAAAAATATTGAGAGTATCATGGACTGACAAATCTTTCCTGGAAGAAGTGGAACCACAACGCTCCTTGGAAGTGAGAATGGTCAGACTTTGTCTCATCTACTTTGCTCATGTTGTCAGAAGTTACCATTCTCTGGAGAAGGATATCATGCTTTGTAAAGTGGAGGGTCAACGAAAAAGGGGAAGGCCCTCAAAAAGATGGATTGAATGCATGATGGAGTGGCTGCAATGATGGGCTCAGGTATAGCAAGGATCATGTGGCTGGCACAGGACCAGGCAGTGTTTTGTTCTGTTGTACATAAGGTCGCTGTGAGTCAGAGATAACTCGATGGCACCTAACAACAACAACAAAGGATAGCACAGTATGATGGTTAGCAGTTTAAACTTTGTATCTAACTACCTGAATACCTTCTGGTTCAGTGAGTCATTGAACCTCTTCAATTTTCATTTCTTCATCTATAGAATAGGAGTGATTGAGTATTTATGTTATAATGCTGTTGTGATAATTGAATGAACTAATGTCCATATTAGGAGCTCTGGTAGCATAGTGGCTAAAGCACTTGAATGCTAACCAGAAGGCTGGTGGTTCAAACCCACCAGCCACTCCTCGGAAGGAAGGTTGGGCAATCCTACTTCCGTAGTGATACTGCCTCGGAAACCCAAGAAGGGGTCGCTATGAGTCGGGGCTGACTCGACGGCACATCACAACAACAACAACAATGTCCATATTGGGGGGGGGGGGGTGGCTCGCTGCCATTGAGTTGATTCTAACTCACAGAAACCCCAAGGGGTTTACAAAGCAGTAAACCTTTATGGAAGTAGATTGCCCTATCTTCCTGTTGCAGAGCAGCCCTATGCATACACAATTTCAGGATACAGACTTTCTTAATATCATTATTATTTTTATTTTTATTAATGGTGGAAGTTAATAACAAAAAGAGTACTGAACACATAGTCAGAAGTTTAGACTCAGTTTTCTCATCCGTAAACTTCTAGTGATGTAAACTTTGATCATTTAACTACATCAAGTCTCATATTTCTCATCTGCAAAATGGGAAAAATAAGCCAAAATACATAAAGTATCTGAAAGTAACTGTCTCAATTCTTGGTCACGTGATAGATCTGCATTTTATATTTGTAGTTCTTGTGTGCCACTGAGTTAATTCAGACTCATAGTGACCTCAAGTAACCAAGTACAGCTGTCTCATAGAGTTTTCTTGGATATAATCTTTATGGAAGCAGATTACCAAGTCTTCTTCCCACAGAGGTGTTGAGTGGTTTTGAATCACCAAACTTGGGTAAATAACTAACCATTTAACCATTATGTCACCAGGGTCCTTTTTATTTAACATTAAAAAGATACAAATTCAAATAGATTAGTTGGCCTTGTGAATAATGTTTTTATTATTTAATATTGGGTGTTATTATTATGCATGTTCGGAAAATGATAGAAAATTTATTCCACTTCCATAAGGCACTTATGAAACAAGAATATCAATTACACCTGAAAAGTGTGGCCTTGGAAAACATGAATCATAGAAATGAAAATGCTGTATAACCCCAAAAACCTATCAATAAAACAAATTTTCTTAGTTACATATTAAGGTTAAAAATTGGTTTAAAAAAATGAAGAAAAAAAAGTTCTATTTTGACAGAGATTCCACAGGGTTTACTTTTGCTATAGTACAATTGGTCTTTTGGGATTGTATTTAGAATAATATTAGCATTTGATATTATTACAAACCATTCTCCTATCTCCAACGTTCTGATTATGTGTATCAGTATTCAGAAGAAAGCAAAGGGATTCTGCTTATTGCAGGGGCCATTGTTTTTGGAGAGGGTGTCAAAAAGAGTGAGTCACTCTTAGGATTGATTCCAGCTATTCTGTTGCCAAGCTGCATTTTCTAATGCAGTCATCTAAATCCTAGTGTCCACAGAACATAGTGGAAAGCAAATTTGTCTTTGTCATTACATGGCCAAAGGCCTTTTTGAAAAGATAGCAGAAAATTAATTAGACTGCAAATTCATCCATAAAATGAAAGCATAGCCTACCTGGGTAGAGCAATTTAGAAGAAACTAATTTTTATTAGGAAATTCTTGGTTTTCTTAGCTTTGTGTGGAAGAAATAATGATTTGTCTTTTTTATTTCAAATTCTGTTAGACAAGGGATAACTGAAATGAGTACTTCATCATCTTGGACTATACATATGTTCACTCTACCAGAACATCCCTGCATTCAGAGCTCTTAATAAAGCATTTATATAAAGTATGCAGATGACACAACTTTGCTTGCTTAAAATTAAGATGACTTGGATCATTTACTGATAAAGATTAAAGACTACAGTCTGCTGCAGCATGGATTCCAGACCAGACCAGACTCACTGCAATAGAGTCAGATCTGACTCATAGTGATCCCTCCTTGGGTTTCCGTGGTGGTATCACTACAGAAGTAGATTGCCCAACCTTTCTTCCGAGGAGTGGCTGGTGGGTTTGAAGCACAAGCCTTCTGGTTAGCAGTCAAAAGGCCTTAGGCATTATGCTACCAGAGTTCCAGCAGTATGGAGTACACCTCAATATGAAGAAAATAAAAATCTTCACAATTGGACCAATAAGCAGAATCATGATGGTTGGAGAAAAGATTGATGTTGTCAAAGACTTCATATTACTTGGTTCTACAATCAATGCCAATGGAAGAAGCAGTCAAGACATCAAAAAATGTCAAGCTCAATTGGCATAACATACTACACATTGTTCTACCTCCTATTTTGGGGTGTAGCAACTGGGATCTTAAAAGCTTTCAAGCAGCCATCTAGATGCAACAATGGGTCTCTCCTCATCTAGAGCAAAGAAGAATGAGGAAAACCAAAGATTCATGGAAGCAATTAGTCCAAGCAACTTGTACACCATACAATCCTCAGCCTATATGACTATGAGATCCGAAGAACTAGATGGTGCCCAGCTACCACTGTCAACCACTTGGAGGGGGATCTATGCAGGAGATCCTGGAACTGGATAGAGTGGGAGAACAATGTGGAATAAAGCTCAAAATCATTAAAAAAAAAAAGTACCTGATTTGCTGGTCTGACATAGCCAGATGGAACCACTGAGACTATGCCCCCTAGCTGCCATTCAGGTCTGGAATTGAAGCCACACCTGTGGCTTCCAGCCAAAAATAGTCAGGCATATGATCTCAACATTTACAGTAGGTAGATACACTCCTTGGAAAGAACAATCATGGGAGAATAGAAGGGCTGTGAGTGCACAGTGGCATAGATCAGGAGGCAGGAGTGCATGAGGGAAGGACACAGGGAAGAGGTAACTATAGGGAGGAAGTGGGAGGGGAGCTGTTGCATTGTGGGAAATTGTAGTCAATTTCATGAGACAAAGTGTATATGAACTGCTGTATGGAAAGTGAATTTGCTCTGTAAACTTTCACCCAAATCACAATAAAAAAATAAAAATAAAAAAAGACATATTTCATTGGGCAAACCTGTTGCAAAAGACCTCTTTCAAGTGCTGAAGAGAAGAGATGTCTTCTTGAAGACTAAGATGCACCTGGCCCAAGCCATGGTATTTTCAATCACCTCATATGCATGTGAGAGCTGGACAATGAAAATGAAAGACTGAAGAAGATTTGATACTTTTGAGTTGTGATGTTGGAAAAGAACACTGAAAGTACCATGGACTTCTAAAAGAGCAAACAAATCTGTCCTGGAAAAAGTGCAGCTGGAATTCTCCTTGGAAGCGAGAATAGCCAAACTTCGTCTCACCTACTTTGGGCCTGTTGTCAGAAGGGACCATTTCCTGGAGAAGGATGTCATGCTTGGTAAGGTGGAGGGTCAATGAAAGAGGGGAAGGCCCTGAATGAGATGGATTGACATGGGACCTGTAGTGATGGGCTCAGGTATAGTAGGAATTGTGGATCCAGCAGAGGACCAGGCATTGTTTTGTTCTGTTGTACATAAAGTCACTATGAGTCAGAAATGACTCGATGGCACATAATAACAACATAAAGTAAAAATTGAGCCAGATTAGCTTTGGAAGACTTTTTTGTTTTTATTGTTAAGTGTCACCCAGTGATTCCAACTCATAGTGACCCCATGTACAACAGAATAAAACACTGCATGGTCCTTTGCCATCCCCACAATTATTGCTATTTTTAAGCCCATTGTTGTAGCAACTGTATCAATCCATGCCCTTGAGGGTCTTCCTCTTTTTCTTTGACACTCTACCAAATATTATGTCCTTCTTTAGGTACTGCTCCCTCCTGATAACATGTCCAAAATACATGGGACCAAATCTCACCATCCTCATTTCTAAGGAGCACTCTGCCTGTACTTCCAAAACAAATTTTTTCATTCTTCTAGCAGTCTACAGTATATTGAATAATCTTTGCCAACATCATAATTCAAAGGCATCAATTATTCTTATTTATTCTATATTCATTGTCCAGCTTTCATATGCATATAAGACAATGGAAAAAAAAAAAAAACATTTCTTGGGTCAGGCACCTCCATCCTCAAAGAGAAATCTTTGTTCTTTAATGGTTTAAAGAGGTCTTTCAACAGCAGATTTGCCCAATGCAATGAGTCATTTAATTTCTTGAATGTGGCATCCATGGATGTTGATTGTGGATCCAAGTAAAATAAATCCCTGACAGCTGGAAGATTTTTTAAAAAGTAAATATGGATGTTGCTGGAGAAAATGTGTCAAAAACTAAATCAGGAAAGAAATGTCTTCAAAACCAATACAAACAAACAAAAATCCTCACTACCATAAAATGGATTCTGATTCATGGTGACTCCTATTGGGTTTCCAAGGCTCTAAATCTTTATGGAAGCAGATCACCTTATCTTTCTTCTTTGGAGGAATTAGTGGGTTCCAACCACCAACATTTTGATTAGCAACTGAATGCCTTACCACTGCACAACCAGAGCTCCTTTCAATCTTAACAATCATGTTGTTGTTGCTGTTATGTGCCGTCGAGTTGGACCCGACTCATAGCGACCCCTCCTTGGGTTTCTGAGGCAACGTCACTACGGATTGCCCCATCTTCCTTCTGAGGAGTGGCTGGTGGGTTTGAACCGCCAGCCTTCTGGTTACCAGTCAAGTGCCTTTAGGCACTATGCTACCAGAGCTCCTCATAACAATCATAGCAAAGGAAATATGTAATTATGCAGTTAAAAAGTTATTTATCATTGAGCATATTTTAAATTACTATGTGCTTTTGCTATTTTACAGTAAAAACACATTTTTTTTTTGAAACAAACAAAAAAAAAATGAAGATTTTCTTTTTTAACCTAAAATTATTCCTTATTTCTGGCAATTCGCTGTAAGACATTTTTGAAACACTAAAAATCAACTTTATGAAACAGTCTGACTAAACCAAACAATGAAACTCACTGCTGTGGAGTCGATTGTGACTCATAGCAACCTCTCCTTCATTTTCCAAGATGACATCTCTACAGAAGTAGATTGACCAGTATTCCTTCCAAAGAATGCCTGATGGGGTTGAACTGCCAGCCTTCTGGTTAGCAGTCAAATGCCTTAGACACTATGCCACCAGAACTCCCAATGACCTAGAATTTCCCAAACACATTTCCAGAGTAGGTGAATGGTCCTTCTGGTTACACATTTGTAGAAGTTGGCCAACTTAAGAGACATTATCTCCTACTGGTATAATAATATAATTTTAAATAATATAAAACCAAACTCACTGCCATCAAAATTTGTTATAACCAGACCAATCTTACAAGAGATGCTAAAGGGAGTCTATTGGACAGAGAACCAACAACAGCAAACAACAATTGATCATTAACACACTTGATGGCATAATCCAGAAACCAATCCAGTTATGGAAGTATCCAAAGTAAGTAACCTTACAAGATTGTAAATAGGGAACCAGGGATATCAACTGGAAAATAAAGACAACTACCTCGGAAACCCAAGGAGGGGTCGCAATGAGTTGGGTCCAACTCGACGGCACATAGCAACAACAACAACAAACAAACCAAAAAGAGGGAGAAAATTGTGTAGTTACAGAACTTCTAAATGGTGAGGAAGTCAAGACAATTGCAAGATAAAATGGACTGTTCTAAATAGGAAAATAAAATTATAAATCACAGGGTAACCTTAAAGAAAAATAAGTTCTGGTAAGATGGTAGAATAAGCAGACAAACTACATAGACCCTCTTCAACAAAGAAAAGGTAAACCATTTAACACAGACACAGAAGATAATCCTGGAGTCCTGAGCTTTGAAAGGAAGGATATATAAATGGACTAAACTCCAACTATTAGAAGAACCTGCATGAAAATACTGAAAAAAGAGACATATGGAGTTGTAGTCTGTCAGTGATCCTGACAGCATGGGCAGCTGGGATATTGCTAAGAGGTGTTAGGATCTAAGAATTAACCTAAAAATCAGACCTGCTAGCCAGGGGCTGCATGGAGGACTACACCGGTAACTGGTGAATAAAAGGGGAAGCAGTGTGGACTTTCACCTGTCCAGAGGGTGCAGCCATCTTGAATGTTTACAAGCAGTTTGAACATTTTGGATATTGAAAGCAAGTAAGATTACAAGGAACAATTAACATTCTCAGATTTCAGGTATCTAAGAATAGGCTCCAAATGCCAGGGACCACAACAACATTCCAGATGTGAAGGACTGAAAAGGTTAATATTCCCCTTGTTATTCTTATATCCCACACCTTCTTGGTGAACAGAGATGCAGCTACACCTTACTCCCACCCACCTCTGGACTGGCAGGAATTCCATCCCAGTCTGTGCTCTGATGGAGCCTGGGTGCTCTGGCTCACCCTGCTCAGATTTTTTTTTTTTTTTCCTTTTTACTTTTAGTTTGTTTGTTTTTTGTGTTTTAAAATCATTACCATTATTATTATTTTTTTTTGTTCATCCTTTTTATTATTGCTTTTCATTCTTCCTTTTCCAGGTCCTAGTTTTCAGCTTTTTCTCTTTTCCCTGTCCTGGTTCCCATGATTTTTCTTTCTCATGGTTAAGCCCATTCCTTGTTTTTATTTTTGCATTTTTACCATTTCTTTTCTCATTATTCTCTTACTCTACCTCTTCTCTTTTATTTCCCCTGCTGCAGATAATGTGGATATTTTTCTTTCTTTCTTTTTTGGTGATTGTTCTTGTGTGTTTATACATTGGGTTTTTTTTGTCCATTTGCTTTTACTTTTTGATGGTTTTTCTATTGTTGTTTTTTTGTGAGTGGGAGACAACAACAGTGCCCATATGACACTACCACATCCACAACTCCTGCAGCTTCACTTATTGAATGAGAGCCAGCACTTCCTTCTCCACCAATTACCCAATGAGAAACAACCACCAAGATGATCCTGACTCACCCTTAGCTGCTCTTCACAAACAGTTAACAGAGATCTGGAAACAACAACACCATAATGTTTCTGAGACAACAGACTGTCACAGTCCACACAAAGAAGCAAGATAAAGTGGTACAAACAAGGGACCAAGACACAGACCCAGAACACATCCCTGAGGAAGAAGCACTATTGGAACTCCCTGAGAAGGAATTCAAAAGAATTGTACTTAGGTATCTTCAAAAGATTGACAGACAAATCAAGGAAAACTCTGATAAAATTAAGGAAAATACAGACAAAACCCTATAGCAATTTTGGAAGAAAATACAAGAAAAAAGTGATAAAATAAATGAAAAATTAGAAACAAAATAAAATCTACAGATAGAAATCCAGAAGATTAATACTAAGTTTTCAGAAATAGATAATACATTGAAAGGCAAAGGAGTAGAATTGAATCAATGGGAGACAGAATTAATGAAATTTAAGATAAATACCTGAATACTTCTTTGGAAAAGGATCAATCAGAAAAGGTCAAAACAAAATGAAGAAAGTCTAAGGTTCATGTGGAAAACCATCTAAAGGAATAACCTACATGTTATCAGAATTCCAGAACAGGAAGAGAAAAATAAAGCCACTGAGAAAATTGTCCAAGATTTGTTGGAAGAGAACTTCCCTGATATGATGAAAGATGAGAATATATCCATTCAAGAAGTCCAACAAACACCAAACAGGATAGACCCCAAAAGAAAATCACCAAGACATATCATCATCAAACTCATCAAAACCAAAGACAAGAAGAGAATCTTGAAAGCAGCACAGGAAAAATGAAAATTTACCTACAAATGGCAACCAATAAGACTAAGCTCTTATTTCTCAGCAGAAACCATACTGGCAAGAAGGCAATGGGATGATATATATATAAAACCCTGAAAGAGAAAATTTTCCAACCAAGTATTATATACCCAGCAAAAATGTCCCTCAAATATGATGGTGAAAT
The DNA here is from genome assembly GCF_000298275.1 of Orycteropus afer afer. Classification (NCBI taxonomy): domain Eukaryota; kingdom Metazoa; phylum Chordata; class Mammalia; order Tubulidentata; family Orycteropodidae; genus Orycteropus; species Orycteropus afer. Next base: position 1,724,991 of record NW_006922096.1, on the reverse strand, counting down.
TAAGAAATTTACAGAGAAGCAGAAATTCAGGGAATTTGTTAAAATCAGACCAACCTTAAAAGAGATACTAAAGGGAGTCCTTTGAACATAGAATTAATATTAAGATCATGGGGCTGACACAGGACCACGGAGTGTTTCATTCTGCTGTACATGAAGTCACTATGAGATGGAGATGACTCAATGGCACCTAACAACAACAACATGCAAGGATGTTTCAACATTAGAAAAACAATCAACATCATCCACCACATAAATAAAACAGAGGAAAAGAAACACATGATCCTATCAATTGATGTAGAAAAGGCATTTAATAAAATCCAACACCCATTCCTGATAAAAACTCTCAGCAAAATAAGAACAGAAGGGTTATTCCTCAACATAATAAAGGGCATATATGCAAAAACAACAGCCAACATTATTCTCAATGGAGAAAGACTGAAACCATTCCCCTCACAAACAGGAACCAGGTAAGGATGCCCTCTATAACCATGTGTATTCAACATTGGATTGGAAGTTCTAGCCAGTGCAATAAGGCAAGAAAGCGAAATCAGAGGCATCCAAATTGGTAAGGAAGAAGTGAACTAGCCCTATTTCGTGGTGATTATATGATCCTATACATAGAAAAACCAAGAGACTCTGCACATACACACACAAAAAAACCTACTGTAACTAATTAAGATATTTAGCATAGTGGCAGGGTACAAGATCAATATCCAAAAATCAGTTGGATTCCTCTACACCAGCAAAGAGATTACATAAAAGAAAATAAGTAAATAAATGCCATTTACATTAGCTACCAAAAAATAAAATACTTGGGAATAAATCTCACTAGGGACACAAAATAGCTGTACAAAGAAAACTACAAATCTCTACTCCAAGAAACCATAAGAGATCTACATAAATGGAAGAACATACCATGCTAGTGGATAGGAAGATTGAAAACTGAAAATGTCAATACTACCCAAAGCAATCTATACAATGTAATTCTAATCCAGATCCCATCAACATTCTTTAAGGATATGGAAAAACCAATCACTAACTATATGGAAAGGGACCTTGGATAAGCAAAGCACTATTGAAGAGAGACAAAGTAGACAGTCTTACATTCCCAGATCCCCAAACCTACTATACAGCCACAGTGGTAAAAACAGCCTGTTATTGATACAACCCCAAATACATAGCCCAGTGGACCAGAATTGAGAACCCATAAATAGATCCATCGACATATGATCAGCTGATTTTTTGACAAAGGGCTGAAATCCATTACATGGGGAAAAGATAGTCAGTCTTTTTAACAAATGGTGCTGGCAAAACTGGCTATCCATTTGCAGAAATGTGAAACAAGAGCTGTACCTCACACTACACACAAAAAAATCACTCCAGATGGATCAAAGACTTAAATGTGAAACCTGAAATTATAAAGTTCCTTACGGAATAAAATAAGGGCCTATTAAGGGGTCTCAATGTATGGCTAAGAGTACCATGATCTGCTAAAAAGACTAACAAATCTGTCCTGGAAAAAGTGCAGCCAGAATGCTACTTGGAAGCAAGAATGGCCAGACTTCATCTTATCTACTTTGGTCATGTGGTCAGAAGGAACTATTTCTTGCAGAAGGATATCATGCTTGGTAAAAAAGAGGGTCAACAAAGAAAAGGAAATTCCTCAACAAGATAGATAGACATAGTGACTGCAATGATGGGCTCAGGTATAGCAAGGATCATGAGGCTGGCACAGGACCGGGCAGTGTTTTCTTCTGCTGTGCATAGGGTTGCGATGAGTCAGAGACAACTCAATGGCACCTAACAACAACAGCAACAATTTATGGCACAGATACACCATCAAACATGACCCAAAATGCACAAACAGCAGAAGATAAACTAGATTAATGAGACTTTCTAAAAATTAATTTTTCATGTGCTTCAAAAAACTTCTCCAAAAGAATAATAAGAGAACCTACAGATTGGGGGGAAAAAAAGTTAACAATGAAATGACATATCTGACAAGGGACTTATCTCTAAAATTTATAGAAAACTCCAACACCTCAATAAAAAAAAGGCAAACAATCCAATTAAAAAATGGTCAGAAGACATGAATAGACACTTCACCAGAGAGGATATGCAGGTGGTCAACAAACACATGAAGAAATGTTCATGATCATTAGCCCTTGTTGCGTTGTTGTTATGTGCCGTCGAGTTGGACCCGACTCATAGTGACCCCTCTTTGGGTTTCCAAGGCAGTATCACTATGAAAGTAGATTGCCCAACTTTCCTTCTAAGGAGTGGCTGGTGAGTTTGAACTGCCAGCCTTCAGGTTAGCAATCAAGTGTCTTAGGCACTACACTACCAGAGCTCCTTAGAGAGATGCAAATCAATAAAACAAAGAGATACCATCTGGCCCCAGCACCAATACCAAAATTCAACAAGACATAAAATAAATAATGCTGGCTAGGATGTGGAGAAATTGGCACACTCATACACTGCTGGTGGAACTGTCAAATGATACAACCACTGGGAAAAGCAGTATGATGATTGCTTAAAAAGTTGGAAGTAAAAATATTATTTGATCCAGCAACCCCATTACTAGGTATATATCCAAAAGAAGTGAGAGCCAGGACAAGAAGAGATATAGGAACACCCATGTTCATCTCAGCACTACTAGCAAAAGGATAGAAAGTGCACATCAACAGAAGAATGGATAACCAAACTATGTTATGTACAAACAATGGAATACTATGCAACACTAAAGAATTATGTAGAATATGCAAAACACTGCAAGATGTGGATGAATTAGGAGGGAAATATGCTTAATGAAATAAGTCAATCACAGAAGGACAAATATTGTCCTTTATTGTAAAAAGTTAAGGGAAAGTTAATATATAGAAGAAACTGTGTTCATTACCGGGGTGTTAGGGGAGGAGAGAGAACACTTCAAAAATATAATAATAATAATAATAATTGGAAAAAAAATCCTGCATGTCAACTTCTCTGGGCTTGATTTTGAGTGGCTGAAAAAGAAAGAAAAAAAAAAAAAAACTTCACTGCCATTGAGTAGATTTTGGCTCATGTTGTGGTTTTTGCTGTTAGGTGCCATCGAGTCAGCTCCTACTCATAACAACCCTAGTCACAGTAGAATGAAATACTACCTGGTCCTGTGACAACCTCACAATTCTGAGCCCATCATTACAGCCACTGTGTCAACCCATCTCATTTAGAGGCTTCCCTTTTTCACTGACCCATTTCAGGAGGTGGCATATGATCAAGAACCAAGTGTACTGAAGGAAGAAGTCAAAGTTGCACTGAAGTAATTGACAAAGAAAAAGGCTCCAGGTATTGACAGAATGCCAACTGGATGTTTCCAAAAATGGATGCCCCACTGGAGACACTCGTTTGGTTATGTCAAGAGATTTAGAAGACATCTTCTTGGCCAACTGACTGGAAGAGATCTGTATTTGTACCCATTCCAAAGAAAGGTGATCCCAAAGAATGTTGAATTTATCAAACAATATCAATATCACATGAAAGTAAAATCTTGCTGAAGATAATTCAAAAATGGTTGCAGCAATAGACTGACAAGGAACATCCAAAAATACAAGCTGGATTCAGAAGAGGATGTGGAACAAGAGATGTCATAGCTGATGTTAGATGGATCTTGGCTCAAAGCAAAGAATACCAGAAAGATGTTTACATCTGTTTTATTGATGATGCAGAAGCATTTGATTGTATGGATCATAACAAATTGTGTATAACATTGAGAAGAATGGTAATTCCCAAACACTTGATTGTACTCATGAGGAACCTGTACATAATTCAGGAGGCTGTCACTCAAACAAAACAAGGGCATACTGCATGGTTTAAAATCAAGAAGGGAGTGCCTCAGGGTTGTATCATTCCATCATACTTATTCAATGTTATGTGAATGCTGAGCAAATAATCCGAGAAACTGGATTGTGTGAAGAATGTGGCATCAGGATTGAAGGAAGATTTATTAACAACCTGCGATACACAGATGACACAACTTTGCTTGCTGAAAGTGAAGATTACTTGAAGCACTCACTGATGAAGATTAAAGACTACAGTCTGCAGTATGGATTACCTCTCAACATAATAGAAACAAAAATCCTCACAACTGGACCATCAGGCTGCATCACAATATATGGAGAAAAGACTGAAGTTGTCAAGGACTTCATATTACTCGGTTCTACAGTCAACATCAATAGAAGCAGCAGTGAAGACATCAGAAAACGTATAGAACTGGGCAAATCTGCTGCAAAAGACCTCTTTCAAGTGCTGAAGAGCAAAGATGTCTCCTTGAAGACTAAGGTGCGCCTAACCCAAATTCACTGCCATCAAGTCAGACTCAACTCATAGCAACCTGTCCTTGGGTTCCCAAGGTGGTATCACTACAGAAGTAGATTGCCCAACTTTCCTTCCAAAATGTAGCTGGTGGGTTTGAACTGCCAGGTTTCCGGTTAACAGTCAAATGCCATTGGCACTATACCACCATCACCTCTTATGCATGTGAGAGCTGGACAACGAATAAGGAAGACTGATGAAGAGTTGATGCTTTTGAATTGTGGTGTTGGAGAAGAATGCTATGAGCACCATGGACTGCTGAAAAGACTAACAAATCTCTCCTGGAAGAAGTGCAGCCAGAATGCTCCTTGGAAGTGAGAATGGCCAGACTTTGTCTCACCTACTTTGGTCATTTTCTTAAAAGTAACCGTTCTCTGGAGAAGGATATCATGCTTGGTAAAGCAGAGTGGCAACAAAAAGGGGAAAGGCCCTCAACAAGATGGATAGACACAGGGACTACAATGATAGGCTCAAGAATAACAAGGATTGTGAAGCTGGCACATGATCGGGAAGTGTTTTGTTCTGCTGTGCATAGGGTCACTATTAGTTGGAGACAACTTGACGGCACCTAACAAACCTAACAAAAATTTGTTAATGAGGCAAAATTAATGTAAGATGTATCATGAGTCACCACTCTTGTTCAGGTTCCCACCCTTACTCAAGCCTTAACTCTTACTTGAGTCACACCCTTGTTTGAGTCATACCTCTTATCTTACAAGTGAGAAGAAGAGAGAGAAAGGAGAATCACTACCACCAAGAAAGACAAGCCTGGAGTGGAGTACATTTGACTCCACTCTTTGACCAAGGGTCCGTGTGCTAAAAACCTGCTATACCCAGGGTAAGAGTGATGCTGAGAACGTGGAGATCTATAACAAATCAGAAAATGGAAGTTGAAGGGACAAAGACTTTCCTTTAGAATCAAAAGAAAGAAAATGCCTTCCCCTCAAGCTGGCTGTCTGACTTTGGACTTCAAGCCTCCAAAACTGAGAAAATTAATTTCTGTTTGTTAAAACTATCCACTTGTGGAATTTTTATTATGCTGTTTTTGTTAGGTGCTGTCAAGTCAGCTCTGACTCATAGCAATCCTATGTACAACAAAATTACAATGAAACTCTGCCCAGTCATGCACCATCCTGACAACTTGACCAAAGTAGGTGGAATGAAGTCTTCATTCCAGCTGCACTTCTTCCAAGACAGATTTGTTCATGCTTCTGGCAGTCCATGGTACTTTCAATATTCTTTGCCAACACCACAACTCAAAAGCATCAACTTGTCTTTGGTTTTCCTTATTCATTGTGCAGATTTCACATGCATTATGAACTGACTGAAAATACCATGGTTTGGATTAGGAGCAACTTAGTCTTCAAGGAGACATCTTTTCCCTTCAGCACTTTAAAAAGGTCTTCTGCAGCAGATTTGCCTGTGCAATACGACATCTGATTCTTTGATTGCTGCTTCCATGGATGTTGTTTGTGAATCCAAGTAACATGAAATCTTTGACAACTTCAATCTTTCCTGCATTATTGTGCTGCTGCTTATTGGTCCAGTTGTGAGGATTTTTGTTTTCTTTACACAGAGGTGTAATCCATACTACTGGCTGTAGTCTAATCTTCATCAGTAAGTGCCACAATTCATCTTCACTTTCTGCAAGCAAGGTCGTGTTGTCTGCATATCATAGGTTGTTAATGAGTCTTCTTTCAATATTGATACCATGTTCTTCTTCATATAGTCCAGTTTCTTGGATTATTTGTTCATCACACAGATGAATATAGTGAAAGGATACAGTCCTGACACACACCCCTCCCGAATTTAAACCATGCAGTATACCGTTGTTCTGTTCAAACAACAGCCTCCTGGTCTATGTACATGTCCCTCATTAGCACAATGTTCCAGAATTCTCATTCTTCTCAATATTATTCATAAATTGTTGTTATAGAAGCAGTAAATAACTGAGACAGTCATGATTAATGAATCATATTTTCTATCTCAGTCATTTAAAATGCTTGCAAAAATAATTGAAAGAATCAAGGGCTGCTAGGAAAACTTGGAAGATGAGAAGAAGAGACCTGTTTTATCAAGAGTTCTCTAAAACTACTCTCAGAATTTTAAACACGTAATACCAAATTTACTGCCATTGAATTGATTCTGACTCATAGCAATTATATAGGACAGGGTAGGATAGCCCCATAGGTTTCCAAGCCTTTAAATTATTATAGAAGCAGAATGCCCATGGAGGGGCTGATGGGTTTGAACCACTGACAATTTGTTGGGTAACAAATGGATGCTTTAAGCACAGTACCACCAAAGTTCCTTAAATATAGGAAAGCACTGATTGGTTCTTTTTTTAATGTCAACTAAAAATACAATGGTTAAAAAAGAAAGAAAGAAATGAAGGAAAACAAATCCAGCATTTGCACTTAGTTTTATAGAAGGCTTTTGTGTGGATCCATTAGAATTTAGGATAAAAGTTTATCTATTCAGTTTGCATCTTCCAATTAGGCAATGCTTTCAATACAGCCATCAGTGGTTTATTGGTTATATTAATGAGAACAGCTGCTGTCTCTTCATTCTACCAAATGTCAAAATAAAAGTTCTCCATGGGCTTAATTATTCATGTGGGCAATTAAGCAAGATAAAATATATCATTAAAAAATATATTTTTTTTTATATTGGTTAGGTGTCAGCTCAGAAATATTTCTGATTATACTTAAGAAGTTCTCTAGTTATTCACAAAAAGCAGAATTTTATTTGATCCCTTAGATATGTCTACATTCCAGAGGATAACATTAACTTTGAATTTATATAAAAACCATTAGATTTTATTTAACAGATATTAAATATCACTTAATTTAGCTGTTAGTCCACTGTATAAGTGTTTTAGGTGAGATTTTCCTTTTTTCATTAACATTGAATAAAATTTAGAAAGTTGATACAACAAATTAAATTTAATATCATAGTTATTATTAGATGCCTTCAAGTCAATTCCAACTCATAGAGATCCTGTGTACAACAGAAGGAAACATTGTTCTGTCCTGTGACATCCTCACAATCCCTGCTATGCTTGAACCCATCGTTGCAGCCACTGTGTCAAACCATCTCATTGAGGGTCTTCCCATTTTTGTTGATGGGATCTCTGGTGGTATAGTGCCTAAGGCATCTGACAGCTAACCCAAAGGCTTGTGGTTCAAAGCCACCAGCCACTCCTTGGAAGGAAGATTGGGCAATCTACTTCTGTGGAGATAATGTCTCAGAAATCCAAGGAATAGAAGCTATGAGTTGAATCAACTTGACGGCAGTGAGTTTGGTTTGGTTTGGCTACTTCACCAAGCATGATATCCTTCTGCAAGGACTGGTCCCTTCTGAGAAAATGACCAAAGTATGAGAGATGAAGTATGGCCATTCTCACTTCCAAGGAGTCTTCCGGCTGTACTGCCTTCAGGGGAAATTTATTTCTTCTAGCAGTCTATGATACATTTGATAGTCTTTGCCAACACCACGATTCATATGAATCAATTTTTCTGCAGTCTTTCTTAATCATTGTCCACCTCACACATGCATGTAAGACTATTGAAATAACATGGTGTCTTAAGCTGGGTTCTCTAGAGAAGCAAAACCAGTGAAGTTCATATATACATGGAGAAAGCAGAATAAAAAAATACTTCAAGAAAATGGATGACACAATTGTAGAGGCTGGCAATCCCTAGTTTGTAGGTCAAACGTCAAGCTGTTAGCTTCTTCTGACTCACACAGCTAAAGAGATTGACAAATCAAAGACCAGCAGGCAATACAACAGGCTGCTGGCTTTAGAAACTGATGAATCCAAGCTCAGCAGGTAAAGTGGCAAATTATTGGCTCACAGGCTATGAAGGCAGGTAATATGGCAGGCCACTAGTTCAAGTCTAGGTAGTGGAAATAATGATGAGCCAGATACAGGATCAAGATCCATCAGAAAGCCAAAGAATTTTCCCAGGACTTCCATATATCTATTGGAAACAGTCTACATCTCTGAAGAAACTCATTTTCAGTTAATTGGTTATTCATAGCACATATCATCATGGAAGTGATTACATCATCTCATATCTGATCATGGAGGATGACTATACTGTGACTATGAAACTACTGAGAATCATGGCCCAGCCATCTTGACACAAAACCTTAATTACCACAAATGGCTCAGATGAGGCACCCCTTAGTCTTCAGAGTGACATCATTTCTCTTCACTATTTTAAGGAAGTTTTCTGCATCAGATTTGATGAATGTAGTAAGTCATTTGATTTCTTGACTGCTACTTTCATGAGCATTTATTGTGGCGTCAAGTAAAATGAAATCCCTGAGAGAGTCAATTTTTTCTCCATTTATTGTGATGTCATTTATTGGTCCAGTTGTGAGTATTTCTGTTGTCTTTATAATAAGGTTTTTCCATACTGAAGAATGTAGTGTTTAATCTTCATCAGTAAGTGTTTCAAGTCTTCTTCATTTTCAGCAAGCAAGATTGTTAATGAGTTGCCCTCAATCTTGATGCCATGCTCTTCTTCATATAGTCCTGCTTCCTGTATTATCTGCTCAGCATATAGATTGAATAAATATAATGAAAGTATACAACCTGGTTCCTCTTGTTCTGTTGGAAGCATAGTCTATGTACAGGTTCCTCATGAGCACAATTAAGTGTTAAGGAATTCCCGTGATTTGCAATGGTATGCATAATTTGTAATAATCTACACAGCTGAATGTCTTGGCATAGACAATAAAACATAGGTAAACATCTTTCTAGTATTCTTTACTTTTACCAACGATCTATGTAACATCAGCAATGATACTCCTCATCCAACAACTTCTGAATCTGTCTTGAATTTCTGACAGTTCTCTGTTTATGTACTGCCACAACCATTTCTGAATTATTTTCAGCAAAATTTTAATGGTATTATTCAATAATTTCCTCATTCTGATGGATCCTCTTTCTCTGGAATGGGCACAAATGTGGATGTCTTCCAGTCAGTTGGCCAAGCAAGCAGTTTTCCTAATTTCTTGGCATAGAAAAAGTGAGCACTTCCAAAGCTGAATCCATGTGCTGAAACATCTCAATTTCCATCAATTCCTGGAGGCTGTTTTTTCATCAGTTCCTTTCGTGCAGCTAGGACATCGTTCTACAATACCATTGGTTCTTGATCATATGCTATATCTTATAAGGGTTCAATGTTGAAATTATTTTTGATACAGTGACTGCATATTTCTACTTTCTTTTGATGCTTTCTTCATCATTCAATATTTTGCCCACAAAATCCTTCTATATTGAAAATTGAAATTTGAATTTTTTCTTCATTTCTTTCAGTTTGAGAAATGTTGAGTATGTTCTTCCATTTTTGTTATCTTATTCCGGGTCCTTGCATTTTTCATTATAATACTTTACTTTGTCTCCTTGAGCTGCCTTTGAAATTTCTGATCAGATCATTTACTTCATTATTTCTTCCATTTGCTTTAGCTACTCTCCATTCAAGAGCAAGTTTCAGAGTTCCAATAAGTTGGTGGAATAAGCAGAAAGACTGCACAGACCCTGTTCAACAAAAAAAAAAGGGGGGAACCAATTAACACACATACAGAAGACAATCCTAGAGCCCTGAACTTTGAAAGGAAGGATATAGAAGAATTTGCATGAAAACACCAAAGAAGGAGAAATATGGAGTTGTAGCCTGGCAGTCATCCTGACCGCATGAACAGCTTGGATATTGCCAAGTGGTGTTAGGACCTAAGAATTAACCTAAAAATCAGCCCTATTAGCCAAGGACTGCACAGAGGACTGTGCTGGTGGCTGGTGAATAAAAGGGGAAGCAGGAAGGCAGGTTGAGCTGTGGATTTTGCCTGTCTAGAGGGCACAACCATTTTGAATGTTTACAAGTAGTTAGACCATTTTGGATTTTTAAAGTACAGAGTTATAGGTTCCAGGGACTTAGGAATAAGCCCCACTTGCCAAGAACTGCAAGGACATTCTGGAGGCCAGTGACTGGAAAGGTGTGATAGTCCCCTGGTTACTCTTATACCTCACACCCTCTTGGTGAATGGAAGTATGGCCATCCCTCACTCCCACCCACCTCTGAGCCAGCAGAAATAATTCCATTCCACTCTGTGTTCTCAGATGGAGCCTGGGTGCCCTGCCTCCTTTGTCTATGATCCCACAGAATGTGGAAATTATAGAACAATATCATTAATATCGCACGCAAGTAAGATCTTACTGAAGATAGTTGAGAAACGTTTGCAGCAGTATATTGACAGAGAACTTCCAGAGGTTCAAGCCGGATTCAGAAGAGGACATGGAACAAGGGATATCATAGCTGTTGTCAAATGGATCTTGGCTAAAGGCAAAGAATACCAGAAAGATGTTTACTTGTGTTTTATTGACTATGCAAGGACATTTGATTGTGTGGATCATGACAAATTAT
>NW_006922096.1:1704068-1713294 GCF_000298275.1 Orycteropus afer afer | reverse complement strand
TCCCAGGGACCACAGGGACATACTGGACACTGAGGCCTGGAAAGGTGCAATATTCTCCTAGTTACTCTTATATCCCATACCCCCTTGGTGAATGGAAGTACAGCCATACCTCACTCCCACCCACCTTCTGGGCTGGCAGAGATTCCATCCCAGTCTGTGTGCTCAGATGGAGGCTGGGTGCCCTGCCCAGCCCTAATTTTTTTTTTCAGTTTGTTTTTGTTTGTTGTAAAATTATTATTATTATAATTATTATTGCTATTATCATTTTCCTTTTTATTATTGTTCTTTATTCTTCCTTTCCCAGATTCTAGTTTTTAGGTTTTTCTCTCTTCCCTGTTTCTGGTTCCCATTTTTTTCTTTCTCATAGTTAACCCCATTCCTTGTTTTCCTTTTTGCATTTTTCCCGTTTTTTATCCATTATTCTCCTACTCTACCTTTTTTCTCATTGCCCTCTCCTCAGATATTTTGTTATTTATTTATTTATTTATTTATTTTTAAATTTTTTCCTGTGTGATTACATGATATGTCTTTTGTCCACTTGCTTTTACTGTTTTGATGGTTGTTCAATTTTTGTTTTTGTCTAACTGAGTGGGAAACAGCAACAGTGCCCATATGACACAACTACACCTACACCTCCTGCAGCTTTACTTACTGAGTGAGACCTACCACTTTCTTCTCCACCACCTGGCCAATGATAAAGAACCATCAAGAAGAGTCTGACTCACACTTAGCTGCTCTTCACAAAGAGCAGAGATTTAAATACAACAACACCACGATGTCTCAGAGACAACAGACCATTATAGTCCACACAAAGAAGCAAGATAAAGTGGTAGAAACAAGGGAGCAGGATACTGACCCAAAACACATCCCTAAAGAAGAAGCACCATTGGAACTCCCTGAGAAGGAATTCAAAAGAATTATATTTGGGTATCTTCAAAGGATTGGGAGACAGATCAAGGAAAACACTGACAAAATTAAGGAAATAACAGACAAAACCCTAGAAAAATTTTGGAAGAAAGCACAAGAACAAAATGACAAAATAAATGAAAAATTAGAAACTAAGCAAAATCAACAGATAGAAATCCAAAAGTTTAATACTAAATTTTCAGAAATAGATAATTCATTGAAAAGGCAAAGTATAGAATTGATGCAATGGAAGACAGAATTAATAAGATGGAGAACAAATACTTGAATAATTCTTTGGAAAGGGATCAATCAGAAAAAAGACCAAAACAGAATGAAGAAAACCTAAGGTTCATGTGGGATACCATCAAAAGGAATGACCTACGTGTAATTGGAATTCCAGGACAAGAAGAGAAATATAAAACCACTGAGAAAACTGTCCAAGATTTGTTGCAAGACAAATTCCCTGATATGATCAAAGATGAGACTATATCCATTCAGGAAGTCCAACGAACCCCAAATAGGATAGATCCCAAAAGAAAATCACCAAGATATATCATCATCAAATTCATTAAAACCAAAGACAAAGAAAGAATCCTGAAAGCAGCATGGGAAAAATGAAAAGTTACTTACAAAAATAAATAAAGAAATAAAAATAAGTTCTCAGAAGAAATCACGAAGACAAAAAGGCAATGGGACAGTATATATAAAACCCTGAAAGAAAATAAATTCCAACCAAGAATTATATACCTGGCAAAATTGTCCCTCAAATATCATAGTGAAATTAGGAGATTTCAAGATAAGCAGAAATTAAGGAAATTTGTTAAAACCAGGCCAACCTTACAAGAAATCCTAAAGGGAGTCCTTTGAACAGAGAACCAATAATAACAAACAAACAACGGACCATTAATACACAAGATATCATAACCCAGAACCCAACCCAGCTATGAATGTATCCAAAGTAAAATAAGCTTACAAGATTGTAAACAGGGAACCAAAGACATCAATTGGCAAGTGAAGACAACTACAAACCAAAAAGCAGGAAAATACTGTCATTACAGAACTTCTAAATGGTGAAAAAATTCAAGAGAGTTGCAAAATGGAATGGACTGTTCTAAACTCATGGAGAAAACTATAAATCACAGGGTAACCTCAAAGAAAAATGATAAACTTTCACATCACAGTAAAAAAGAGGACAAGCACAAATATTTAGCAAATACTAAAACAATAGCAACAAAGAAAATGATAACACGATTCATAAACATAATGAGCTCAGCACAGAAAATTATATGGAACAAAGATACCGGAAACAACATGAAAAAAACATAACAAAATGACAGACACCAATTTATATCTTTTAACAATTGCACAGAATGATAATGGATTAAATGCACCACTCAAGAGATGGAAAGTTGCTGACTGGATAAGAAAACAAAACCCATCAATATGCTGTCTACAAAAGACACACCTTAGAGACAAAGACAAAAATAGACTAAAACTCAAAGGTTGGGAAAAGATATATCAAGCAAATGGCAGCCAAAAAAGAGCAGGAGTGATAATAATAATTTTTTATCAAATTGACTTTAAGTCAAAAAGCACCATACAAGACAAAGAAAGACATTATATAATTATTAAATGATCAATTGAGCAAGAAGATATAACCATAATAAATATCTATGGACCCAGTGAAATGGCCCCAAAATACATAAATCAGACTTTAAAAGAATTGAAAAGGGAAATAGATGAATCTGCAGTCATAGGGGCAGACTTTAATACACCACTTTCAATGAAATATAGAACTACTGAAGAAACTCAACAAAGATGCAGAAGCACTAAACAAAACAAACAAAACTTGACCTTATAGACATTTACAGAGCACTTCACGGAACAACAGCACAATATACATTTTTTTCCAGTGGTTATAGAATATTTTCCATGGTAGACCATATGTTAGGCCATAGAACAAGTGTTAATAAATTTAAAAACATTGAAATACTGCAAAGCATCTTCTCAGTTCACAATGCAATCAAATTTGAAATCAACTATAGGAAGATCGACAGAAAAAGAGCAAACACATGGAAACTGAACAACACCCTCCTTAAGAAAGACTGGGTAATAGAAGAAATAAATTAAATTAAAAAATTCCTTGAATAAAACAAGAATGAAAACACAACATACTAAAATCTTTGGGACACAGCAAAAACAGTGACCAGAGGTTAATTTATAGCAATAAATGCACACATCAGAAAAAAAAAAAAGAAAGAAAGAGCCAAAATCAAGACTTTAAACCAACATCTCCAACATTAGAAAAAGAACAGCAAGAAAAGCCTACAGTCACAAGAAGAAATGAAATAATGAAGTCAAGCAGAAATCAATGAAACAGAAAATAGACAATAGAAAAAAATCAACAAGACTAGAAGTTAGTTTTTTGAAAAGTTTAATAAAATTGACCACTGACAATTTAATAAAATTGACCAGTGGCAAAACCACTGGTGAATTTAACAAAGGAAAAGAGGGACAGAATACTAATAACTTGAATAAGAAAGGAAATGGGCAACATCTATGAAGAACTGTATTCCAACAAATTTGAAAATGTGGAAGAAATGGACAGATTTCTAGAAACACACCATTTACCTAAACTAACACAGACTGATATGGAAAAGTTGAACAGATCCATAATAAAAGAAGAAATTGAACAGGTCATTAAAAAATTACCAACAAAACAAGTCCTGACCCAGACGGTTTCACTGGAGAATTCTACCAAACATTCAGAGAAGAATTGACACCAACCCTACTCAAACTATTCAAAAACATAGAAAAGGATGGAATCCTCCCTAACTCATTTTATGAAGCAAGCATAACTTTGATACCAAAACCAGGTAAAGACATCACTCAAAAAGAAAACTACACACCAATATTCTTCATGAATATAGATGCAAAAATCTTCCCACCAGCCCCTCCTTGGAAAGAAGATGGGGCAACTGTAAAGTAGAGGGTAGACAGAAAGAGGAAAGACTCTCAAAAAGGTGTATGGACATAGTGGCTGCAACAATGGGCTCAAGTATAACAAGGATTGTGAGCATGGTGCATGACTGGGCAGTGTTTTGTTCTGTTGTACAAAAGGGTCGCTATGAGTTGGAGACACCTCAAAACCACCTAACAACAATAACAACTCACTTGTTAAAAGAAAACAGAAAAAGGATAAAAGTCCTTCCGTTCATTTGTCACTCAAGTGTTAGGCAATTCATGAAAAAAATTCTGCTGTTCTGATTCTCCACATCTTTTGACATTCTAATTTAAACTAAAAATATTTTTGGAGCTAGCTACATAATTTTTCAGAAATCTGTATCTTTTTTTATAATTTCTTTTGTGTTCTAGAATTATATAATTGTTTTAGCCCAAATTTATTCTTATTTTGGTTTTTAGCATCACTCTGCTCAGAGCAGGAATTGAATGTCTATTTGTTGAATTGGACCCAAATGACAAATTCCACATATAAAATAAATTTTTTTCTTGAATTTTCACTTTATCAAATGTATTACTACTCCTTGCCTTTCTAATAAGCTATTTGATTCTGAAGGGCTTTTATTTAAACTATATTAGTCAATAAAAATAATTTATTTTTTCCATGGGATGTTTACAGAAATCACTCTCTGCCCCTAGTGAGGACTATTGGCAGCTATAAACTGAAAACAGTGTCATCAGTAACTGTGAACCTACCAGAAATGATGACTTCAAATAAGTTTAAAAAATAAGATAAACATAAATTCCTCTCTAAGTTTTATTAAACTAAACACAAATTAATTCCATTTTAGGTTGGTAAGGATTATTGGAATTACTTCTATTGATATATTCAAAAGAGTACTGGAGACAAAGGAATATGTTTGAAATGGGTTAAAACAATAAAGGAAATGTTATAAAAGATGTTTTTCTCTAATTTATATGTAAATATATTGATAAAATGGAGACAAAATTTTAGAGAGCTTTTATATATTTACAGTTTCAAAAAGTAACAAAGAAATAAACATGAAAGTTTCCAGTTTGAAAGGTGTTTCACTCTTCTCTGTGAGATTGTTCTCCGGGCTAACTTGATAGCCTACTTCATTTTGAATCATTAAAGTATGTTCATTATTCTTTCTCAAGTTATTTGTTTGTTTGATGTATTTTTAGTGTATTAGAGTCTAATATTTAGACACTGTTCATGGTTGAAATTGGTTTTCTGTATACATTTGTATCTGAATATGAGCTTGGTAGTTCCCCTCACTCACACTTATTTGAAGCTCTGTAATTTTAAAATTTTCCTAGAGACAGAAAAGACAGCTATAGAGGAAAAATGGAATTAAGACTCTATTCCTATCAACATACAATTTAAACCCAGATTATTTCAGTCCAAAAAAGTCCAACATGTCTGAAGAATCATTGTGCTTAGTCTGTATCGTGAGAAAGAAAAACAAAAGTCTCTTGTGCAGTCATTTGCAAAATATTTTAGTACATTTTCCTTGTTCTCCTGGAAATCAAGAAAAACAAGGAGAACAATAACAAGAAAAACAACTAATTAAAAAAACTAACTGAATTTTGTGAACTCCACTTTACAAAGTCTAAGACTGCTTAAGTTGGCCACACATGTAGGAAGAAAAGTGAGGGATGTCAAGGATTCCTACAGGCAGCAGCTCTAAGCAGATCCCATGACACACTCCCTCCATATGAAAGATTTTACTTGAAGTGCTAAAGCAACATCCTGAATTTATAACAGCCTAAGAAAGAGCTGAGTTGAGCAAGGAGGAGATGGAGCAGACACAGAGCATGCATGATGTGAAGGTAGAAGTTTAAATGCTAAGCAGAGAGATCAGTATCAGCAGTGTATTGTATGTATTAATAATGCTCTTAAATCATGTAATGTGTAAGTTGGAATAAGCACTCGTAATATGAATTTGGGAGCTCTGGTAGCATAGTGCCTAAGGCACTTGACTGCTCACCAGAAGGCTGGCGGTTCAAACCCACCAGCCACTCCTCGGAAGGAAGGTTGGGCAATCCTACTTCCGTAGTGATACTGCCTCGGAAACCCAAGGAGGGGTCGCTTTGAGTTGGGGCTGACTCAATGGCAAACAACAACAACAACAAATATGAATTTAGAAGTAGAAATATGTCTGCATTTGTGAGGCTCTCTAAACATTAACTACATGAACTAAAACCCAAACTCACTGCCGTAGAGTCAGTGTCCACTCACAGCGACCCCTCCTAGGGTTTCAAGGCGGTATTTCTATGGAAGTAGATTGCCCAGTCTTCCTTCTGAGGAGTGGCTGATGGGTTTGAACCACCTGCCTTCTGGATAGCAGTCAAATACCTTAAGCACTATGCCACCAGATTTTCTAGAAACTTTGTTCTCCTTGTTGTTTTTCTTAAGTAAGTCATTAGAAAGTCATTTAGAAAATTTCTGAACTTAGTCATAGAAATATAGAAGTGAAGAACATGGTAACGAATCTTTAAGTTCACTTTGACCTAGAATAAAAGAAACTGTAGCATGGTTAATCTTTGTAAACTAGGCTTGATACATAACTCTAAACAACCTCCCTGATCTCTAACCTTGAAGAGAAGAAGTGACATTCAGCTAATCTCTAACCTTGGATAGAAGATGCAATGTGTCAGTCTTTAACATCACACTGGTCCTTACCATGTGAAGGCAAGGTACAGAAATCACATATAAACCCTGAATGTTTGGTCACTCACTGAGAGAAGGCAGAGATGGAATATCCCTCTAGAGTCTGATTT
The DNA here is from genome assembly GCF_000298275.1 of Orycteropus afer afer. Classification (NCBI taxonomy): domain Eukaryota; kingdom Metazoa; phylum Chordata; class Mammalia; order Tubulidentata; family Orycteropodidae; genus Orycteropus; species Orycteropus afer. The sequence goes on along the minus strand of NW_006922096.1, from coordinate 1,706,622 downwards.
TCCAAAGACCGAGACTCTTGTGGTATCCTTGGGGAAATAAAATGGCTGCTAATAAAGGGCAGCTACGTGACAATTAAGCACTTCACAAGACCACTACGCTGGGTACTCCTAGGATGCACAAGTTGGATAGAACATTGGAACTGCAAGCTGCTCAGAAAATAACAGGTTGCTCTGGTGACAAACAGAGAATTTCCAAAAGAGGTAAATTAAGAACAGATTACCATGGTAACTACAGAGGAGCTTTCTAGAATCCCAGTAGATATAACTTTCATAGAAGATTAAAATAATGTTTACTCTTACAAGATTACGTTCAAACTAGAATAACTTAAAATAACACCTGGGCGAAATCAGGTATAAGAAAGAAGGCAAGTCAAACCACAAATAAGGACCTAGGACTGACAACTTCTCAGGCCAGTGTGTTGCACAATGCCCCGGGTATAAGGTGCCCTATCATAAGCACTGTTACTTTCTTGTCTTGTAAGAGCACTCTTAGTAAACTACAAAGCATTAACACCAGGTCTGAGTCTCTTCTGTTATGGATCAAACCAGAAAGGGATGCCTGAGTTGCCCCAGATAAACCTCTCATGTCATCTGCAGGTCTCAAGTATGAGAATTCTGGACTGAGACTCTGTCCACTATCATTGAGCTTGGATCCTAGGTAAGAGGGATCTCTGCTAAGTTGAAGCTTGGTCAAGCATTCTTCCCCAGATTACTTGTAAAAATCTGAAGTCTAAAGATTTGGATTTTAAACGCTGAACTGACATTCTAATTGGACTTATTAATTGTGATTTCCAGTTCTAAGTGCTTTGTAAAAAAGTAATGAGTTTAAGCATGACAAAACTGAGTATCTCTCAAAAAATTTTTAACCTTAAAATCCTATATGGCAAGCAGATATCCAAAAGTTCCACATGAGAAACATGCACGTCTTGAAGTATAACAATACATTTCACGGGGCTTAGTTTGTGTCCCTTCTTTACTGAGGTTGGTGTGTGCTTGGGAATGACAAGGCTATTGGCATAAAACATCCTGATTGCAACTCAGATGACAGAATAGACAGATGGATTAAATGTTGCTTCTGTGATAGCAAGGAAAACAAAAGCCCTCATTTAGGACACCTGAAAGGTTGTTGTTGTTACTTGCCATCGAGTCACATCTGAACTCATAGCGACCCCTCCTTGGGTTTCTGAAACAGTATCACTATGGAAGTAGATTGCCCAAGCTTCCTTCTGAGGAGTGGCTGGTGGGTTTGAACTGCCAACTTTCTGGTTATCAGTCAAGTGCCTTGGGCACTACACTACCAGAGTTATATGGGACTATTCCTCACTGATACACAGCTTATCCTGTAAATAGCTTGTCCAAGGAAATCTAATTTATTTAAAAGCGAATAGCAAAAAAGAAATTTGCATGTCATCCCTAGAAAAAACAAAAATCTTTGGGAAAGAAGCAAAATGTATAAATAGAACTTAAAACAACAACAAAACTTTAACTATAATATATGTTGTTCAAAATAGAAAAATAAACAAACATTCTTCCATAAATTGTAAAAAATTAACTCTAAGAAGAAAGCATAAAACCCAAACTTATGCTCTCAGGAAATAAATAATTGGACACCTTAAAGAGACATAAATACAGGTGCCAGAATGTGGAAAAGAAATACCTAGAGAAAGTAGTAAACTACCATCCTCAATATGCTCATTGGGACCAGAAAGTTTTGCTTGTTATTGTTGTTATATGCTTTGAAGCCGATCTGACTCATAGTGACCCCTCCTTGGGTTTCTGATGTGATATTACTACAGAAGTAGATTGCCCAACCTTTCTTCCAAGGAGTAGCTTGTGGATTTGAACCGTCAGCCTCCTGGTTAACAGTCAAGTGCCTTAGGCACTATGCTACCAGAGCTCAGCAGTATTCTATCAGACATTTAAAGAATAGCTGTAACTAGCTATTTCAGAAAGTGAACTTGTAAGTGATAGAACACAGAAATAAAACTAGATTACAATCACACTAACCTCACTTAGATGAAATATTAGAACATTATTTTCACCATTATATTAAAGATTAATACTGTAAGAAAAATGAAGTTTATTATAAGAATGCAAAGGTCATTCAATATCAAGAAATATACTATGTTACAATATTAATGAATCTGCAGAGAAAAAAACATATTTTTATGCTCATTACTGATCAAAAAGTCATTGCAACACCTCCATAACATGGACAAAATAATATGTCAAAATATATCTACTTCAACCCCCAAACAGCATATGTTGTTGTTGTAAAGTGCCGTCGAGTCATTTCCAACTCATAGCGATCCCATGCACAGCAGAATGAAACACTGCCTGATCCCGCGCCAGCCCCACAATCCCTGCTATACTTGAGCCCATCATCGCACACACCATGTCAATCCATCTCGTTGAAGGCCTCCTCCTCTTTTGTCGACCCTCCACCCTACCAAGCATGACATCCTTCTCCAGGGAATGGTCCCTTCTGATAACATGACCAAAATAGCTGAGACGAAGTCTGGCCATTCTTGCTTCCAAGGAGCATTCTGGCTGC
>NW_006922096.1:1695279-1702938 GCF_000298275.1 Orycteropus afer afer | reverse complement strand
GACAAACTTGTCTGTCGGTTTGTCCTACTGTGGTGACATGTAGACGTGAGTTTTGAGGCTGAGCCTCTGGTGTTTAAAACCCAGTGAGATGCACCTGGCGCACAGGTAACAGCCCAGCTTATAGACTGAGACAGACTAGGAAGAAGGAAGAGGCCATCCACTTCTCAAAGAAAACCTTATGAATAGCAAAGAAAAACAGCACATAGTTAATAAATAATCATTAGAATCATTTCCAGCAAAGTAAGAAATTAGACAATAAAATCCACTATCATCTTCAACTTCAAAATTTTATTATATATATTATATAATATTATATTAGATGCATAGATGATACAATTAGACTGGAGAAAGAATGACATAAAAATTGGAAAGAAGGCATTAAAAGAAGGCATTTAATCATATCATTTTTCAATGAAATTTAATCAATGATCTGATTAAAAAACAGAAAATTAACACACAATCAAAGAAATGAGTACATTATAAATATAAATATATATATATATATGAACTAAATAGTTTTCATATAAACAAATGATTGTTTTGAAGATATAATGAAATGAATGACTTCTTTACATGAACAATAAAAATACACACAATAAAATATCTTTACATGAAAATAACAATAAATGCTCTGTATTTTTATATATATTAAAAATAATCATGACAACTTTTAAAATGCTAGTAGAAGGCACAAAACAAAGCCTGAACAAACAGAAAGATTTACCATGTTTTTGAAAAGTATAGAAAACAATACAATTTAAATAATTTCAAAACAAATACAAATTTTTGAAGTAATATTCAAAATTATGATAAATTTTATATGAAAAAGGAAGTAGTCAAGAATAGCCCCAACTAGACGACAATATATTCTGTGTTCATGAATTAAATTTTTTGGCATAGTGCCTAAGGCATTTGGCTGCTAACCAGAAGGTTGGGGATTCAAACCCACCAGCCACTTCTTGGAAGGAAGATTGGGCAATCTACTTCCATAGTGATACTGCCTCAGAAACCCAAGGAGGGTTCACTATGAGTCAGATCTGACCAGATGGCAGGCAGTGAGGTGTTTTGTTTGTTTGTTTGTTTGTGTTTTTTGGGGGAGATGCCAATACTATCCAAAATGATCTACAGATTAAACACAATTTCTATCAAAATTTCAATAGCCTTCTTTGTAAAACTAGAAAAGTCAACCATCTAATTAATATGGAATTTCTAGGGGCCCAAAGAGCCAACACAATCTTAAAAAAGAAGAACAAAAGAGTAGGACTCATACTCTTTGATTTCAAAGATAAATGTAGGAGCTTTGGTGATGTATTTGGTAAGACATTTGGCTGCTACCAAGAAGGTCAACAGTTCAAACTACCAGTTGCTCTGCAGAAGGAAGATGAGACAATCTACTTTTGTAAAGATTTACAGCCTTGGAAACCCAATGGGGTTCACTATGAGTCAGTATTGACTCAATGGCAATGGGTTTGGTTTTGGTTTTGCTTTGTAAAGGCAGAGTAATCAAAACAAAAGAGTACTCCATATAGCTAGAAATGTAGATCAATTAAATAAAATTGAGAAACTAGAAATAAATCCATATACCTATTGTCAACTGATTTTTGACAGGGTACAAAGTTCATTCAATGGAGCAAGAACAGTCTCTTCAGTAAATGGTGTCTGGACTCACCACATGCAAAATAATGAAATTTCACCACACGCTGTTGTGAAAATTAATTCTAAATGAATAAACAACCTAAATATAAGAACTAAAACCATAAAACTACTAAAAGAAAACAGGGGTAAAATTTTGAAACTTAGTTTTTGATAATAGATTCTTAGATATGACAGGAAAATCATCAGCAACAAAACACAAAATAGATAAATTGGACTTCATCAAAATTAAAAATTTTGTGTATCAAAGAACTTAAAAAGGTGAAGAGAAAACTTACGGAATGGGAGAAAATATTTAGTAATAATATATATGATTAAAAAAAAAAAAAGAAGAAGAAGAAAAACCAAACTCACTGCCATCAAGTGCATTCAATTTATAGCGACCCCTCCTTGGGTTTTTGAGGCAGTATCTCTACAGAAGTATATTGTCCACTCTTCCTTCCCAGGAGTGGCTGGTGAGTTTGAACTAACAGCCTGCTAGCTAACTGTTAAATGCCTTATGCACTAATAAGTGTCTGATATTTAGTAATCATATATAAAAAATAAATGAAGAACTCCTATAACTCAAAAACAAAAAGACCACAATCACATTAAAAGTGGTCAAAGGACTTGAATAGACATTTCACCAAAGAAGATATGCAAATGATCAATAAGGACAGGAAAAGATGATTAACATCATTAATCATTATAGAAATGCAAAACAAAACAACGAAATACTCCTTCACACCCACTGTGATGTCTATTACTAGGAAAATGAAAAATAACAAGTGTTGGTGAGGATATAGAGATATTGGAACCCTTATCCATTGCTGATGGAAATGTTTAAAGAGTGTGGTCACTGGAGAAAACAGTTTGGCAGTTCTTCAAAAAGTTAAACACAGAATTATCATATGAACCAGCAGCAATTACATGCCTAGTTATATGCCCAAAATAAAGCAGGGACTTAAACAAATACTTGTAAATCATAGTTCACTGCAGCATTAGCCAAAAAGTGTGAACAACCCAAGTGTCCATCAACAGATGAATGAATAAAACAATGAATGAATGGGTATACAAAAATGAACTCAAGATGGATCAAAACTTAAATATAAAACCCAAAATGATACAGTTCATCAAAGATAAAATAGGGGCAAATTTAGAGACCCTAATTTATGACATAAACAGACTATCAAGCATAACCCAAAATGCACAACAGCAGAAGGGATACTAGATGACTGGGACTTTCTAAAAATTAAATTCTTATGTACATCAAAAACAGTTCCCTGGTGGTCTAATGGTGAGTTCCCTGGTGGTCAGTGCTTTCACCACTGCAGTCCTGGAACAATTCCTTGTCAGGGCAAGACTTTTTAAGGCATTTGGGTGCTAACCAGAAGGGTGGTGGTTCAAACACACCAGCTGCTCCACAGAAGGAAGATGAGGCAATCTATTTCCATCAAGATTTTCAGCCTTGGAAACCCAGTGGGGTCATGATGAGTCAAACGTGACTTGGCAGTGGGTATTGGGTGGGTACATCAAAAGTCTTCTCAAAAAGAGTAAAAAGAGAACCTACAAACTGGGAAAAGATATTTGGCAATGACATATCCAACAAGGACTTACATCTGAAATCATAGGAAATTTCAACACCTCAACATCAATAAGACAAACAATCCACTTCAAATTTGGGCATAAGCTATGAATGGACACTTCACCAAATAAGATATCCAGGCAACCAACAAACACATGAAGAAATGCTTTGATCATTAGCCATTAGAGATGCAAATCAAAACAACAACGTGATATCATCTCATTCCAGCAGTAACAGCACAACTCCACAGAACAAAAAAATAACAAAAGCTGGGAAGGGTGTGAAGAGACTGCAGCTCTCATACACTGCTGGTGGGATTGGAAAATGATACAAACACTGTGGAAAACGATACTGTTTTTCTTAGGTGCTGTTGAGTCAGCTCTGACTCATCGCAACACATGTACAACAAAGTGAAACTCTGCTCTGTCTTGTGCCGTACTCACAATCCTTCCTATGCTTGACCCATCATTGCACCACTGTGCCAATTCATCTTGTTGAGGGTCACCCCCTTCTTTAATGACCCTCTACTTTACCAAGCATGGTATCCTTCTCCAGGAAATAGTCCCTTCTAATAACATGATCAAAATAGGTGATAGAAACCCTGTCCATTTTTGCTTCTAAGAAGAATTCTGGCTGGACTTCTTCCAGAACAGATTTATTTGTTCTTCTGTTAGTCCATGGGACTTTCAGTATTCTCTGCCAACACCATAATTCAATGACAACAACCCTTCTTCAGTCTTCCTTATGGATTGTCCAACTTCCACATGGAAATGAGGCAATTGAAAGTATAATGGCTTGGGTCTGGCACACTTTCTTTTTCAAAATTACATCTTTGCTTCTGAACACTTTAAAGAGGTCTTTTGCAGCGGATATAACCACTGCAATATGACATCTGCATTTTGACTGCTGCTTCCATGGGTGTTGATTGTGGATCCAAGTAAAATGAAATACTTGACGACTTTAATTTGTTCTCCATTTATCATGATATTGCTTATTGGTCCAGTTGCGAGTATTTTTGCTTTCTTTATGTTGAAGTGTAATCCATACTGAAGACTGTATGTAGTGTTTGATCTTCATCAATAAGGGCTTCAAGTCATCTTCATGTTCAGCAAGCAAGGTTGTGTCATTTTCATATAGCAGGTTGTTAATGGTTCTTCCTCCAATCCTGATACTGCATTCGTCATGTAGTCCAACTTCTCAGATTTTTGCTGAACATACAGATTGAATAAATTGTTGTTGTTGTTGTTAGGTGCTGTCAAGTTGACTCTGACACATAGCAACCCTATGTACAACAGAACGAAACACTGCCTAGTCTTGTGCCGACCTCATAAATCTTGTTATACCTGAGCTCACTGTTGTAAACACTCTGACAATCCATCTAATTAAGTGTCTTCCCCTTTTTTGCCGAATAACTATTGTGAAATACAACCCTGAAGTACACCCTTCCTGATTTTAAACCATGCATCTTCCCCTTGTTCTGTTTGAACAACATTCTCTTGGTCCATGTATGGGTTCCTCATGAGCACAATTAAGTTTTCTGGAATTCCCATTTTCACAATGTTATCCATAATTTATTATGATCCACACAGTCTAATTCCTTTGCATAGTCAATAAAGCATAGGTATATGACTTTCTGGTATTCTTTGCTTTCAGATATGATTCATCTGATATCAGCTAAGATATACCTCGTTTCACTTCCTCTTCTTAATCCTGCTTGCATTTCTGGAAGTTCCCTGTTAATATACTGCTGCAACCATTTTTATTATTATTTATTTATTTTTAATGTGATCTGGGTGAAAATTTACAGAGCAAATTCACTTTCCATACAGCAGTTCACATACACTTTGTCTCAGGACATTGACCACAATTTACCACAATGCAACATCTCCCCTCCTACCTCCTCCGGATAGTTACCTCTTTCCTGTGTCCAACCCTCCATGCACTCCTGTCCCCTGAGCTGTCTCCCTCTGCATAAGCAGCCCTTCTTTCTCCCATGATTGTTCTCTCCAAGGAGTGTATCTATCTCAGGTAAATGTTCAACTCATATGCCTGTCTATTGTTGGCTGGAAGCCACAGTCATGGGTTCAATTCCAGACCTGAAGGGCAGCTAGGGACCATAGTCTCAGTGGTTCCACCAGGCTCTATCAGACCAGCAAACCTGGTCCCCCTCCCCTTATTTTTTTCTCCAAATGATTTTGATTTTTGTTTCAAATTCTTCTCCCTCTATATCTAGGATCTCCTACATAGATCCCCTTCCAAGTGGATGACAGTAGTAGCAGGGAACCATCTAGTTCTTCTGGTCTCATAATCATAATCATAGTCATAGGCTGCAGATTGGATGGTGTACCAGTTGCTAGGACTAATTGTTTCCATAAATTTTTGGTTTTCTTCATTCTTCTTTGCTCTGGATGAGGAGAGACCCATGATTGTATCTAAATGGCAGCTTGCAAGCTTTTAAGATCTCAGTCACTACTCACCAAAGTAGGAGGTGGAACAATGCTTTGTGTAGTATGTTATACAAATTGAGCTTGATGTCCCCTGCGACTATGGTCCCGAGCCCACAGGTTCAACTACTCAGTCCCTCTTGTAGCTGGCTGTGACCAAGCAGTGACTACAACCTTGCTCCTTGTCAGCTCTACTATACACCTGGGAATTCAGATCATACACATGAACTTATAGGACCATTATCTGCCATCCCTATGCATGTTCTTGGGTACACTCTCTGCTTCATAGACATACCTAATAAATAGTTCAGCCTGTCCATCCATCTATCCACCCCTATACCCATGTTTACCTTCACTGACAATGCTTACTATATGTGCAAAAGGGTTCACCTTTGTTGTCGCTACCTCCCACGTACCTCTCTATGTCTTTCTCTTCCTCAATGCCACTATATTGATCACTCACATTTGGTACATTGCCCAATTCAATACTTATCTCTATCTATCTAACAGTGTTACCTCCCCTCCCTGACACCCCTGGTAACCAGCAAAGAATATGTCCTTCCATAGAAAAACATATCCTTGACTTTTACAATAATGGACTAATACAATATTTGTCCTTTTGTGATTGACTTATTTCACTCAGCATAATGTCCTCCAAGTTCATTCAAGTTATATGGTATTTTGCAGATTCTACATTATTCTTTAGCATTGCATAGTATTCCATTGTGTGTATGTACCGTAGGTTGGTTATCCATTCCTCAGTTGATGAACACCTAGGTTGTTTCCATCTTTTGGCTACTGTAAATAGTGCTGCGATGAATATGGGTGTGCATATGTCTATTCTTGTTATGGCTCTCACTTCTTTAGGGTATATACCTAGTAATGGAATATCTGGGTCAAATGGTATTTCTACTTCCAACTTTTGAAGGAATCACCAAACTGCTTTCCACAATGGTTGTACCATTTTACAGTCCCACCAGCAGTGTATGAGAGTCCCAATCTCCCCACAACCTCGCCAACATTTGTTATTTTCTGTGTTGTTGAACTTTGCTACTAGTGCTGGAGCAAGATGGTATCTCATTGTTGTTTTGATTTTCATCTCTCTAATAGCTAGTGATCGTGAGCATTTCTTCATATGTTTGTTGGCCGCTTGAATATCCTCCTTCGTGAAGTGTCTATTCATGTCTTCTGCCCATTTTTTAATTGGATTGTTTGTCTTTTTGTTATTGAGGCGTTTGGAGTTTTCTATAAATTCTAGAGATAAGTCCCTTGTCAGATATGTCATTACCAAATATTTTTTCCCAATCTGTAGGTTCTCTTTTGACTTTTGGAGAAGTCTTTGGAAGCACATAAAAATTTAATTTTTAGAAGGTCCCAATCATCTGGTTTCTCTTCTGCTGTTGGTGCATTTTGAGTTATGCTTGATAATCTATTTATACCATATAATAGGATCCCTAAATTTGCCCCTAGGTTTTCCTTGAGGAATTCTATAGTTTTAGGTTTCACATTTAAGTCTTTGATCCATCTGGAGTTCATTTTTTGTGTATGGTGTGAGGTACAAATCTTGTTTCATTTTTCTGCAAATGGATCTCCAGTTTGCCAGCACCATTTATTAAACAAATATTCTCTTCCCCATTTAATGGATTTTGGCCCTTTTTCAAAGATCAGCTGACTGAAGGTCGTTGGGACTATTTCTGGGTTCTCAATTCTATTCCATTGGTCTATATATTTGTCATTAAACCAATGCCAGGTAGTTTTGACTACTGTGGCTGTATAGTAGGTTTTGAGATCTGGCAGTGTGGGACCTCCTACTTTGTTCTTCTTCTTCAATAGTACTTTGCTTATCCGAGGTCTCTTTCCCTTCCATATAAAGTTAGTGATTGGTTTTTCCATATCCCTAAAGAATGTTGATGGGATCTAGATTGGGATTGCATTGACTGTATAGATTGCTTTGGGTAGAACTGACATTTTCACAATGTTCAATCTTCCTATCCAAAA
>NW_006922096.1:1691451-1692030 GCF_000298275.1 Orycteropus afer afer | reverse complement strand
TTATGTTTATGAATCATGTTATCATTTCCTTTGTTGCTGTTGTTTTAGTATTTGCTGAGTATTTGTGCTTGTCCTCTTTTTCATTGTGATATGAAAGTTTATAATTTCTCTTTGAGGTTACCCTATGATTTATAAATTTATCCCCAAGTTTAGAACAGTCTATTCTATCTTGCAACTCTCTAAACTTCCTCACCGTTTAGAAGTTCCGTAACTACACAGTATTTTCCCTCTTTTTGTTTGTAGTTGTCCTCACTTGCTAATTGCTGTCTCTGGTTCCCTATTTACAATCTTGTAAGCTCATTTTACTTTGGATATGTCCACAGCTGTGGTTACTGGGTTCTGTCATCTTGTGTATTAATGGTCAGTTGTTATTTGCTATATTTGGTTTTCTGTTCGAAAGACTCCCTTTAGCACCTCTTGTAAAGTTGGTCTGGTTTTAACAAATTCCCTTAGTTTCTGCTTAGCTGGAAATCTCTTAATTTGACCATCATATTTGAGGGATAATTTTGCCAGGTATATAATTCTTGGTTAAAAATGTTTCTCTTTCAGGGTTTTATATATACCATCCCATTGCCTTCT
>NW_006922096.1:1682730-1689888 GCF_000298275.1 Orycteropus afer afer | reverse complement strand
AAAAAAAAAAAAGCTATAAACTAGGACCTGGGGGCAGGGGGAGAATAAAGAATAATAGGAAAAGGCCAAAAGTATTAATAATAATAGTAGTTTTAAAACAGCAAAAACAAACAAACTAAACACCAGGAAAAAAAAAAAGAGAGAGAGAAAAAGAAAACAATTGATGGAGGACAGGGCAGGGAACCCATGCTCCATCTGAGCACACAGACTGCTTTGGAGTTTCTGCGGCCCCAGAAGATGTGTGTGAGTGGGGGATGGTCACACCTCCATTCACCAAGCAGGTGTAGAGTATAAGAGTAACAAGGGGAATGTCACACCTTTTCAGTCGGCCAGGTCCAGAGTGTCCTTGAGTTACTCACAAGCAGAACCTGTTCTTAAGGCCCTGGAATCTGGGAGAACACTGTCTCTTTAAATATCCAAGATGGTCAAGCTGCTTGTAAACATTCAAAATGGTGGCATCCTCCAGACAGGCTCAGCCCGTCTTCCTCTTCACTGCTGCTTCCTATTTTATTCCACAGCCACCAGAGCAGTCTTCCATGCAGTCCCTTGCTAGCATGGCTGATTTTTAGGTTAATTCTTAGATCCTACCACCACTCAGGAATCTCCAAGTTGTCTGTGCTATCAGGATCTCTCAGGATCGCTGCCAGACCACAGCTCAGTGTGTCTCAGTGTGTCTCCTTTTTTGGTATTTTCATGCAAATTCTTCTGCTTGTTGGGGTTTAGTCCACTTCTATATCCTTCCCTTTAAGGCTCAGGGGTCCAGGATTATCTTCTCTGCCTATGTTAATTGGTTCCCCTTTTCTTTGTTGAAGAGGATCTGTGCATTCTTTCTGCCTATTCTGCCTATTTTAAAGACACAAAGAGGTACTTTTTAAGTTAAGAACTACAATTATACAAGACCATAAGCAGGAAAAAAAACCCACACAAAAGTAGAGAAAAGATGTAGAAAAGAATGATGATGTCTGAGATCAAGCTGTAGAAGGGAAGCAAGGCAAGCAAAATAAATACCTACCAATTTTTGAAATGTAAAGGTAAAGGAGAGATGGTTAAGATTAAGTCTCCAGACTCATTTTTCAATTAGTCTTAAATTTAAAATAACCTTGTTAAATGAAATTAAAAATTAACTTTGTGAAATTCTTTCAGTATGCCAGATAGCATACTTTTAAATAATTGTTTAAGCTAACACTAAAGGATGTTTAGATGATTTTCCTAAAGTAAAGGAGGTTTGGTCCAAAGATGAATCTGTAATGGCTCTATAAACAGAAATCTGTGAAAAAAATTTAAATGTTGTTTCACCAGTTTTAAAGGACCAGCTGGTGATAGTGAGAATATCCTGGAAAGACCTTCAATACAGACACCATAACTGATCAAGGGCTTCAACTCCAGAGGTTTGAAATCCATCCTCTGGTTCCAATGACTGTGTGAGCAGAGATATTAAGGCAGACCCATTTGTACTCCTGGGAAAAGTAGATTCCTTCTATGGATTAAGAACTCCTTTAGATGGCAGTTAAGAACACTTCTCTCTTTCTCCCTCCTTCCAATGTTAGACCAGCATTTTAGTCTCAGAGCCCTCCAATCTTCTCAGCAATTAACTATTATTTTTACACAAGCATTTTCCCTAACATAATCCTTACTTGTTAATCAAACCTTGGTATGTTACCCAAACTAACAGAAAACATATGTTAGATTATTCTAGAATGCTAAACACTGATAGGCTATGATAACCCAATCACTGACAATGCTATCTTTCAATGGATCTTAAAAATTCCTCACCGAGGCAAACGTCAAAAGAAAATGTAATAGAAATGTCAAAATGTGTGTAAAATATTGTTAAGTGATGTGAAGGTTAAAAACAACATAAAAATTATTATCTTATCTACATAAAATATGCATAGATGGGGGATAATGTATCACACTGGGTGTTTTACCTATGTTAGCTTTGATTAATACGTTAATATATTTGCAAAGAGAAAAAAAAATATATGAACTATATTAAGTCAAGTCAAAGAGTGAGGGGAGGAGAAGAGATAAAACTCAACAATTGGAGATTATATCATGGACTCCTGCATGTCTACTTTCCTTAAAGAAATAATGGAAAAAAAAAAAAAAAAGAGAGAGAGAGGAAGACCCTCAATAAGACATATTAACACCATGACTGCAACATTGGGCTCAAGTGTAGCAATGTTTGTGAGGATGGTGCAGGACCAAGCACTGTTTTGTTCTGTTGTACACAGGGTCACTATGAGCTGTAACTCACTTGATGACACCTAATAATCACAAGACTGCTGACTGATTATTGGTATATGCCCCTTGTCCCTTGCACCACAGAAGTCTTTCCAGGTTGGAAATCCTCATGTCTTTTCTAGGTATAGTCCTGACTTTGACTGCTAGCTTTCTTCCAAAAGCTTCATTATACCCAAGGTTACCATACAAGACACTCAGTGAAACACCTAGAGACTCATGTCTTACCTCACTTCCCACTAGTGATCAATGCCAGTGGAACTGGGGAGTCTGTCCAATAGTCCAGATGTTTCTCTGCTACCCTTATGCTAATGGACCCTTCTTTCTACATACAGCATATTCTAAAACATCTCATAGTTGTAGTAGCCACAAAATTAATGTTATAAACTAAAAAGAAAAAGTAACTTTCTCAACTTTTCATTACCTGTGTTAGACTGGATTCTCTAGAGAAGCAAAATCAGTAAAGCTTATAGAGGGAGAGAGGGAAAGAGAAATTTATCTTAGGAAAATGGCTCACACACTTATAGAAGCTGACAAGTCCAAAGTTCTTAGATCAGACATCAAGCTAGAGGCTTTTCCTGACTTGTGCAGCAGCACGGGCTGAGGATCTCAAGGTTGACAGGCAGTATACTGGCTGTTGACTCCAACGAATGACGGATCAAAGATCTCCTGTCCGAATGGTGGATTGTTTGCTCATGGACTGCTGTAGGTAGCACAACAGAATCCCAATCCACAGAAGAATGTCTCTTTTCCCAAGATGTCCATAAATATACTGGGAGCAGGCCACACCCCTAGTGAAACTCCCTTTCAACGGATTGTTGCTCAAAACATATACGCCTGATCCCATCATGGGAACAACACACATCACAATTACTTAAACCACACAGAACTGTGGTCCAGCCAAGTTAACATACAGCTCCAAATATCACATTACCCATCTTTTATTTCTTTGCTTTAGAACTCTCATGCTCTTATGGAAGAAACATAATTTCCAGTTAATGATGATTTAATCACATGGAATTTAAAACAGTTTCTTTCAGGTAAACATTCAGTAATTTCAAAGTTAAAATTTTCACCAAGGTTACTTTTACTCCATTAAGAGGCTGTGCATCTGATTTTCGTTTCCAAGATGGTGTCTGGGTATAGAGAGAAATGTACATAAGCTCACGGCATTGGAAAATTGGACTGAGGTCTGTGTGCCATCCTCCTTTTCCAGAGGAAGCTCATCTGATACCTCTCCAGGTGTGAGTTCTATTCCCAATGCCCATTCTGCTGAAGTGTTCACAGACTGTTTAAACTTATGCTCTGTTCTCTTGAGAAGAGCAAGACATAGTGGTTGTTTTCAAGGAGCTTGGTCATCTCTCTCTGATTAGCCTCCTCATCTTGTACCCTGTCTTTGCTCTAGTACTTAGGGTACCTTCAGTTACGGCAAGGATTCTCCATCTCAGATTTGTGAGTTCTACCCTGAAACCCTCTGGTACATTGTCACTTCTCACAGTGGTGATATCTCTAACAATTTCACCATCCAGAACATTCAACCATATCTTCTATCTCCCTTTCTAGTAGCAGGAATTCTGGATGCCCTCCATCAGTGCAGGCTGTAAGGATATCAGGAATATATACACATATAGAAACCTCCCTTAGCCATTGTCATTCACGATCTACATGCCTGTGTTTCTTTGGACATAGTACCATGCAGATCATGTGGTTTTTTTGAAGGCCTTCAGATTTCTAGAAAATTACCTACAAGAAATGAGGAGACAGCCACTTGTTCTAGGGATTCACCCCCAAAACACTATCTGTTTATGATACTTTGACTTGCAGTAGAGTTTCAAAGGTCCAAATTCCCATTCTTTATACTAAAAGAGATAAATCAGTTAACTAATGTCTGATTTTTTTAAATGTAACCATATTATTCATCTAGTTGGAAAATATGGTCTTAGTGATAGAAACATCAGAGATTGCATGATAGACTTTTGGAAGATCAACTATGTATTTATTGTAAATACCAATTTGCAACAACATAAATTGTGAATTTACACAGAGATATCACAGGATGGAATAAACAGGAATCAAACTGAGTCCATATGTGGAAAGAGAAGATGGAGACACTCAATACTATCAGTCAGAACAAGGCCAGCAACTGACTGAGAAACGGACCAACAAATGTTCATATGCAAGTTCAAGTTGAAGCTTAAGAAAATTAAAAAAAAAAAAAAAAAAATCCAGCAGAGCTGAATTATGACCTTGATTATATCCCATCTTAATTTAGAGGACTTCTAAAGAATAGACTTGACCCACTGAACATTAATGACTGAGGACCAGATGAGTTGTGGTATGATATCAAGGACATCCCACTTCAAGAAAGCAAAATATCACTAAAAAGATAGGAAAGAAAAGATAAAAACGTAGGCCAGTAGAAACTGTGAAACTTGCTCTTGAACAAAGAGTAGCTAAAGGAAAATGTAGAAACATATAAGAACAGAAAAAAAAAATTCATTGTCTCAAGAAGGTAAAGTATTATTATGATATACACAAAGTACTAAAGTTAGAAAGCAAAAACTGAGGCACATGCTTGACATCTCTCAAACTGAAAAAACTGAAGAAAAAATTCAAGCTTGAAGAAAAAATTTGAGTTGCAATATTGAAACTTTCTATAGACAAAATATTGAGTGATGCAGAAAACATCAGAAGATGATAGAAGAAATATACAGAGTTACTGTACCAAAAAGCATCGGTTGACCATCAACAATTTCAGGAGGTAGTATCTGATCAAGAATCAAAGGTATTGAAGGAAGAGATTCAAGCTGCACTGAAGACACTGGTGAAAAACAGCTCCAGGAATTGATGGAGTACCAATTGAGAAGTTTCAAGGAAAAGATGCAATGCTGGAAGTGCACTCTTGTCTACGCCAAGAAATTTGGAACACAGCTACATAGCCAACAGACTGGAAAAGATCCAGTTTGTGCTCATTCCAAAGAAAAGTGATAAAAAAAATATGGAAAATAATGAAAGATATCATTAATTCACATGCAAGTAAAATTTTTTAAAAAATTAATTCAAAAAACAGTTATAACAGTCCTTTGTCAGGAAACTGCCAGATATTCAAGCCAGATTCAGAAGAGGCCATGAATGAGAGATACCACTGCTGATATCAACTGGATCTTGGTTGAAAGCAGAAATACCAGACCCTGGTTTTCCTGTTTTATTGTCTATGCAAAAGTTTTTGACTATGAAAACCATAGCATATTATGGATAAGTTTGAGGAGAATGAAAATTCCAGAACACTTCTTTGTGTCCATGAGTAACCTGTACATAGATCAAAGAGCAGTTGTTCAAGCAGAACAAGAGAAAAACTCATGGCTTAAAATCAGGAAAGGTGTGCTTTAGGGTTGTATCCTTTGCTATTATTTATTCTATCTGCATTCTGAGCAATTAATTTGAGAATCTGGACTATATGAAGAAGAACACAGCATCAGGATTGGGGGAAGACTAATTAACAACTTGTGATGTATAGACAAAACAGCCTTGCTTGCTCAAAGCTGAGAGGACTTGAAGAACTGTCTGATGAAGATCAAAGACTTCAGTATGGATTACACCTCAATATAAAGAAAACAAAAATCCAAGGGAGTGGCCGGCAAGATGGCAGACTAGGCAGAAAGACTGCACAGACACTCTTCAACAAAGAAAAGGGAAACCAATTAACACAGACACAGAAGACAATCCTGGAGCCCTGAGCCTTGAAGGGAAGGATATAGAAGTGAACTAAACCCCAACTACCAGAAGAATTTGCATGAAAATAACAAAAAAGGAGACAGACGGAGCTGAGGTCTGGCAATGATCCTGAGCGATCCTGAAGGCACAGACAACTTGGAGATTCCCAAGTGGTGGTAGGACCTAAGAATTAATCTAAAAATCACCCTGCTAGCCAGGGATGGCACGGAGGACTGTGCACAGCCGCTGGGGAGCAAACGGACAAGGTGAAGAGAAAGGTGGGTTGAGCTGTGGACTTTTGTCGGTTCGGAGGAGGCTGCCGTTTTGAAGGTTTAAAAAGCACCTTGACTATTTTGGATATTTAAAGAGACAGTGCTCTCGCAGATTTCTGGGGCTTAATAACACGTTCTGCTTTCCAGAAACCCCAAGGACACTCAGGACCTACAAGACTGACAAGGTAAGACATTCCCCTTGTTACTCTTATATCCCACACCTGCTTAGTGAACAGAGGTGTGGCCATCCCCCACTTCCACCTACCTTCTAGGACTACAGTCTGTGTGCTCAGAGGGAGTCTGGGTACCCTGCCTTGTCCTCCACCGATTTTTTTTCCTCTTTTTTTATTTTTATTTTTATTTTTTTCTTTTTCTCTTTCTTTTTTCTGATGATTAGTTTTCTTGTATTTTTCTGTTTTAAAACAACTAATATTATTAATACTTTTGTCCTTTTTCATTTTTATTCTTAATCTTCCCCTTCCCAGGTCCTAGTTTTCAGCATTTTTTCTTCCCTGTGCCTGTTGAATTTTTTTTTTTTTTTTAATTTAAGGTTTTTTTTTTTCCTCTCCTTTTTCTCATGGTTAACCCTGTTCCTTGATTTTCTTTTTGCATTTTTCCCAATTTTTTTTCATTTATTATTCTCCTTATGTACTTTTTTTTTTCTTAGTTAGTGCCCTATCCCCAGATATTGAAGGTTTGCTTCTTTTTTCTTCTTTATTTCCCCTTTTTTCTTTTTTTGGTTACTGTTCCTGTGTGATTACATGGTATGTTTTTTGCCCATGGGCTTTTTGTTTTTTGGTGGTTATTCAATTGTAATTTTTGTCTAACTGAGTGGGAGACAACAACAGTCCCCATAAGACACAACTACACCCACATCTCCTGCAACTTCACTTACTGAGTGAGAGCCACTACCTCCTTCTCCACCAATGGG
>NW_006922096.1:1680636-1682187 GCF_000298275.1 Orycteropus afer afer | reverse complement strand
TTGGAATTCCAGAACAGGAAGAGAAAAATAAAACCACTGAGAAAATTGTCCAAGATTTGCTGGAGGAGAACTTCCCTGAAATGAAAGATATAGCCATTCTGGAAGTCCAATGAACCCTAAACAGGATAGAACCCAAAAGAAATCACCAAGACGCATCATCATCAAACTCATCAAAACCAAAGACAAAGACAGAATCCTGAAAGCAGCATGGGAAAAACAAAAAATTACCTACAGCCCTGGTTAGAAGGAGGGTGGTGATAGCAGCAATGAAGGCAGCTCGTCGGTTATTAGAGTGCTTCGATTCTCCCAGTTGCACAGGATTTAAACACCACCAGGTCAAGCAAAAGGGCAAAGACCAGAACACCAAGAAGTGCCCTGAGCACGCAACATCCAATGTGTTTGCCATGGTCAATCAGTCACAGATATAGGAGTTCAAAGAGGCTTTCAACATGATTGATCAGAACAGAGATAGCTTCATTGATAAGGAAGATTTGCATGATATGCTTGCCTCCCTGGGAAAAAATCCAACTGATGTGTATTTGGATGCCGTGATGAATGAGGCTCCAGGTCCCATCAATTTCACCATGTTCCTTATGATGTTTGGTGAGAAGCTAAATGGAACAGATCCTGAAGATGTCATCAGAAATGCTTTTACTTGCTTTGATGAAGAAGTAACTGGCATCATTCAAGAAGATTACCTGAGAGAGCTGCTGACAACCGTGGGTGATTGGTTTATGGATGAGGAAGTGGATGAGCTGTACAGAGAAGCACCTATTGACAAAAAGGGGAATTTCAATTATATTGAGTTCATGCACATCCTTAAACATGGAGCAAAAGACAGGGATGACTGAACAAACTTCAAATCCAGCCAAACGTTTCTTATTGCCACTTCGGGTATTTCTGAGACTTTCCTCTTAGAATCTATTGCATGCCTTTAGCTTTATAGCCTTTTTGTTTTATTTATTTTCAGTCATTTTGGGCATATACATCTCTATAATCAGACTGGAAATGGGAATTAAGTTGAAGTAAAATAGATCTGGGGGAAAGGTCATTGCCTAACCAAAACCTATGGAAAATATTCTCAGATTTTTTCTGGCTTACTGGATTTTTACATTCCTGGTAATAAAAACTTAAAAAAAAAAAAAAAAGTTACCTTCAAAGGACAGCCAGTAAGAATAAGCTCTAATTTCTCAGCAGAAACCATGCAAGCAAGAAGGCAATGGGGTGGTATATATAAAACCATGAAAGAGAAAAATTTTCAACCAAGAATTATATAGCCGGCAAAATTGTCCCTCAAATATGATGGTGAAATTAGGAGATTTCCAGATAAGAAGAAACTAAAGGAATTCGTTAAAACCAGACCAACTTTATAAGAGATGCTAAAGGGAGTCCTTTGAACAGAGAATCAAAAATAGCAAATAACAATTGACCATTAATACACAAGATGACACAACCCAGAAACTACAGCTATGGACATATCCAAAGTAAAATGAGCTTACAAGATTGTAAACAGAGGAGGCGGGGCAAGATGGCGGACTAGGCAGAAGGATT
>NW_006922096.1:1673102-1675626 GCF_000298275.1 Orycteropus afer afer | reverse complement strand
GGAGGGAAGAGGTAACTATGGGGAGGAAGTGGGAGGGGAGCTGTTGCATTGTGGTAAACTGTGGTCAATGACATGAGACAAAGTATATGTGAACTGTTACATGGAAAGTGAATTTTCTCTGTAAATCTTCACCCAAATCACAATAAGAAAATAAAAAAGAAAGAAAGAAAGAAAACAAAAATCCTCACAATTAGACCAGTAAGCAACATCATGATAAATGGAGAAAAGATCGAAATTATTGAGGATTTCATTTTATTTAAATCCTCAGTCAATGTTCATAGAAGCATCAGTCAAGAAAGCAAATGATGTATTGTATTGGGAAAATCTGCCACAAAAGACTTCTTTAAAGTGTTAAAAAGCAAAGATGTCCCTTAGAGGACTAAGATACACCTGCCCCAAGCCATGTTATTTTCAATTGCCTTATATCCAAATGAATGTTGGGCAATGAATAAAGAAAACTGAAGAAGAATTGATGCACTTTAATATGGTGTATAACATGGTGTTTAATATGGTGTTGGCAAAGAATATTGACTATACCATGGACTGCCACTAGTGCAAACAAACCTGTCTTGGAAGAAGATAACAAGATTGCTGCTTGGGAGCAAGGATGAAGAGACTTCTTCTTGTATACTTTGGACATGTTATCAGGAGGAGCCTGTCTCTGGAGAAGGACATCACGTATGGTAAAGTAGAGGAAGAGTGAAAAAGAGGAACATGCTTAACAAGGTGGATTGACAGAGTGGTTGGAACAATGGGCTCAATCACAGCAATGATTGTGAGGATAGGGAAGGACTTGGCAGTGTTTTGTTCTATTGTACTAGGGTCACTATGAGTTAAAACTGATTCAATGGCATCTAACAACATACTATTCATCTTTTAATCAGTCCCTTTAAATAGTATACAAAATTCTTTCAACATCCTCTTTGTGGTAGTTCAATGTCTCTCCATGCAATGCACACTCTATTTTACATTCTTCAGTGGTGACAGACACCCTTTTATAAAAATCTCATACCATTGCCTTTTTGCTTTTCTTATTGCAGTAAAAAGAAATATCTATATCTATATACCTCAGAAACCCAAGGAGGGGTCGCTATGAGTCAGGTCCAACTTGACAGCAGTAAGTGAGTATATCTATACCTAATCTATATCTGTGTTATATATATATATATTTGGAATGTATGAAAATATTTGTGATTTCAACATATTTTACATGTACAATCCAATGACAGTAATCATGTTCATCATATTGTACAACTATCTCCACTATTTGTTTACAAATTATTCCCTCACTCTGTTACTGCAAAAACCAGCTGGGAAAAGAACAAAATTGTGTTACTAAAATGGAAAATATACTTGGAGTTCTTCTGACACCAATCACTCACACTAGAGTGTTTGTTATCATAGTAACTTCCTTAGATAAGAATATCTTCCATATATTTATAAAACTTCTTTAAGAAAGTATATCAATAACTCTAAATGATAGTTACTTTCATTATCCTCACTGTATAGATATTAAAAGTGAGATACAGAAAGGTTACATTATTTATCCTCAGTTTTTTTTAATCAGGAATTGGTAAGTCTAACGTTGTAACCTGCTCTGATTTGAGTTTGGAACCCTAACTCTTGATCAGCATGCATACTAACATCTTGTGCCTTATCGTGCATTCTACTTCCTCTATTCCTTCTACGCATAACCTAGTCCTCTGGGTGAGAGAAGAAGGACAGGGCAGAGGAAAGGAATTGTACTATCAAGGCTCCCATAATCAGCTCCTTTCCTTACCCAGTTCTCCCAGTGATAGGCATGCAAATAATCATATAACATTTCTCATGACGCTGACATGCCCTGTTCCGGGATGGACAGTTGTACTATTCATTTTCATAAGAGGGAAAATCCCTTACCTCTCAAGAACATCTTTATATATTCCTTCCATAATACAACTGTGTAGTTGTCCAATTTTTGCCTTACAAAAGGACTTGAATAAATCCTACATAGTACCCAAATCAAACCAAACCTGGTGCCATCAAGTCAATTCCAACTAGTAGTATCCCTATAGGACAGAGTAGAATTGCCTTTAGGGTTTCCAAGATGGTAAATCTTTACAGAAGCAGACTGCCATATCTTTCTCCCTCAGAGAAGCTGTTGGGTTTGAACCACCAAACTTCTGATTAGCAGCCAAATACTTTAACCACTGTATCACCAGGGCTCTGGTGATCCATGTAAGAAATGGTAATTACTGAGCACTGTGTGAATATCCTCACTTTTCTCTCTTCCTCCCCTAATGCACAGAAACAAAAGACAACAACAGGAAAAGAAGTTGGAAAAGATGTGAACAAGAAAACAAAATCAATATAACCAGGAAATTAACTAAGCCATCTATTTGAGAAGATTTTACTCAATACTTTGGATATGGAGAGTTGGTATTTAATTATCACTGGTGACTGGAATGCAAAAGTTGGAAACAAAGAAGAATCACCGGTAGTTGGAAAATTTGGCCTTGGTGACAGGAATAATGCTGGACCTCGT
>NW_006922096.1:1666251-1670897 GCF_000298275.1 Orycteropus afer afer | reverse complement strand
GATGATGGGCTCGAGTATAGCAGGGATTGTGGGGCTGGTGCGGGATCCGGCAGTGTTTCGTTCTGCTGTGCATGGGGTCGCTATGAGTCAGAAACGACTCGACGGCACTTAACAACAACAACAACAACAACCTACAGATATCATTTGTGGCCTAGTAGTAAAAAGAAAAGAAAAGAAAAGAAAAACCCTCACTGTTGTCAAGTTCATTCTGACTCATAGTGACCCCTCCTTAGGGTTCGGAGCCAGTATCTCTATGGAAGGAAATTGCCCAGTCTTCCTTCCAAGGAGTGGCTGGTGAGTTTGAACCACCAGCCTTCTGGTTAGCAGTCAAATGCCTTGGGCACTATGCCACTAGAGTTCCTAATAGTAGGTCAATTTAAGAACTTCTTAGATAGCATGATCAGAGCACAATTGATAAATTACTCCCAATGAAGGTCTTCTGTTCCTTAGTTCAAATAATATTTCTAACCAAGGCTGTTACAAAATGTTTTTTTTTTTTTCTAATTAATGCATAGACCATAATCTCAAAGTTATTTTCACACTACTTTAAGATAAAAACCAAAACAGATATTCAACCAAATGTATATATTATTTGATTTCCTTGTTATTCAGCATAATAGGGAGTTTGATGATTTCACCTTATATGGCATTTTTTCTTAAATTATACTCTAGTGAAAATGGAAATAAATATTCTTTCTTTCATTTTGTGCAATTTGAACTACTCCAAATCAATAGCTTGAACCTCTTGTAACACAAAGAAATGCCAACTGATTATTTCTCAAAATAACAGAAGTGGAGCCACTTTGTCCAAAAGCACTTCATGGTATTGCTATTGCTTCAAGACAGTTTTATTTTTGCAAGAAGGGAAAGCACTGACTTTAGGGAACTCTACATTTTAATATGGACAGAGTTGAGAATCACTGATTCTGGTAAATTTTTACTCCATTTTATAACTCTCATACACTTGATTATCTTTATTAAGCAGAGGTAAGGGACACCATCAGACCTTTAGATTTTTCAATTAGAGATGATCTTGTCAGTGACTTGAAGGATAGAAAGGAATAAAATTACTAACCCCTAGGTTGCAGCTCTGGTAGCATAGTGGCTAAGACATTTGCCTGCTAACCAGAAGGCTGGCGGTTCAAACCCACCAGCCACTCCTCGGAAGGAAGGTTGGGCAATCCTACTTCCGTAGTGATACTGCCTCAGAAACCCAAGGAGGGGTCACTATGAGTCGGGGCCGACTCGACGGCGCATAACAACAACAACAACAGGTGGCAGCTGCCACCCTAAAAACTATCATCAATTATACTGAATTTTTATTGGACGTATGTGTCAGGAATTCCTTTTTGGACACACTCCTAAGAGTATAAATATTTTTTTCTCTCATCTTAATTTTAAGTTTTTGTCTATAAACTTACTTTTTAAATTAAATCATTTCCAGAGTCAGAATTCCATCATATACATTGTATCATACACTTTCTATATCTTCAGAAGATATTTAGTATATATTTAAATTCATGTTTAGATATATTTAGCAGACCAAATACTACAGCAGTATGTTAAATCATTTTCTAATACAGATTCTAGTTGTACTGTGATATCGGTGAAGAATATTGAATGTATTATGAACTTCCAGAAGAACAAGCAAGTCAGTCTCAGAATATTCTTTAGAAGCAAGGATGGCAAATGTTGTACTCAGTTACTTTGGACACGTCTTCAGGAAAGAACAAACACCACAATAGGGCATCATGTTTGGTAAAGTATGTTGTTGTTATTGGGAACTCAGGTGGCATTGTGCCTAAGGCATTTGACTGTGAACCAGAAGGCAAGTGGCTCAAATCCACCAACTACTCCTCAGAAGGAAGACTGGGCAATATACTTCCATAGAGATACTGCCTCAGAAACCCAAGGAAGGGTAGCTATGAGTCGGATGCAACTCGACGGCAGTGAGTTTGGATTTTTGTTGTTGTTGTTGCTGTTGTTGTTAGGTGCCCTTGAGTCAGCTTTGACTTATAGCAACCCTATGTACAAAAGAATGAGCACTGCCCGGTCCTGTGCCATCCTCACAATGCTTGTTATAGTTGATCCCATCGTTGTTGTTGTTGTTAGGTCCTGTTAACTCATCTCTGACCCATAGCAACCCTATGCACAGCAGAACAAAACATCACCTGGTCCCGTGCCAGCTCCGTGATCCCTTCTATACTTAAGCCCATCGCTGCAGCCACTGTGTCAATCCATCTTGTTGAGGGCCTTCTCCTCTTTTGTCGACCCTCCACCTTACCAAGCTTGTCATCCTTCTCCAGGGAATGGTCCCTTCTGACAACATGACCAAAGTAGGTGAGGTAAAGTCTGGCCATTCTTGCTTCTAAGGAGCATTCAGGCTGCATTTCCTCCAGAACAGATTTGTTAGTTCTTTAAGCAGTCCATGGTACTTTCTGCATTCTTCTCCGGCACCACATCTCAAAAACATCAATTCTTCTTTGATCTTCCATATTCATTCTCCTGCTCTCACATGCATATGAGGCAATTGAAAATATCATGGCTTGTGTCAGGCACACCTTAGGACTCAAGGAGACATCTGTGCTCTACAGCCCTTGAGAGAGGTCCTTTGGCAGCCAATTTGCCAAGGGTTATATGTCATCTGATGTACTGACTGCTGCTTCCATTGGCGTCAATTGTAGAACTAAGTAATGTGAAGTCTTTGACAACTTCAATCTTTTCTCCATTTATCAGAATGTTGCTTATATTGAGATATAATCCATACTGTAGACTGTATTCTTCACGCTTCATCAGTAAGTGCTTCAAGTCATCCTCACAGTCAGCACGCAGAGTTGTGTTGTCAGCATATCGCAGGTTGTTAAAGATTCTGCCTCCAATCCTGATGCCACACTCTTCTTCATATAGTCCAGCTTCTCAGATTATTTGTTCAGCATATAGATTGAATAAGGTGAAAAGATACATCCCTTACAACTCTGCATTTTAAACCATGTAGTGTCCCCTTGCTCTGTTCAAATGACAGCCTCCTGGTTCCTCATGAGTACAATGGAATTCCCATTCTTCTCAATGGAATTCCCATTCTCTCAATTTTACCCACAATTTGTCATGATCCGCAAAATGAAATGCTTTTGCATAGTTAACAAACACAATAAACATATTTCTGGTGTTTTTTGCTTTAAGCCAAGATCCATCTGACATCAGCAATGATATTCTTTATTCCACATACTCTCCTGAAACCAGCTTCCATTTCTGGAAGTTCTCTGTTAATATACTGCTGTGACTATTTTCGAATTATCTTCATTAAGATTGTACCTGCATGTGATATTAATGATATTGTTCAATAATTTCCACATTCTGTGGGATCACCTTTCTTTGGAATGGGTAAAAATACACATCTCTTCCAGTAGTTAGCCAGTTAACTGTCTTCCAAATCTATTGGCATTGCCAGGTGAGTGCCTCCAGCAGGGCATCCTTTTGTTGAATCATCTCAGTGGGTATTCCATCAATTCCTGGAGGCTTGATCTTTGACAATTTCTTCAGTGCAACTTTGACTTCATCCTTCAATACTCCTGAAATGGATAAAAATCGACCAGGTTTTTGGCGCTGTGACTCTGTGTGTTCCTTCCATCATCTTTTGATGCATCCTGCATCATTCAATATTTTGCCCATAGAATCTTTCAATATTGCAACTCGAGGCTTAAATTTTTCTTCAGTTCTTTCAGCTAGA
Source organism: Orycteropus afer afer (assembly GCF_000298275.1). Taxonomy (NCBI): domain Eukaryota; kingdom Metazoa; phylum Chordata; class Mammalia; order Tubulidentata; family Orycteropodidae; genus Orycteropus; species Orycteropus afer. The sequence continues at coordinate 1,667,170 of NW_006922096.1, read as the reverse complement.
GAAATGCTGAGTGTGTTTCTTCCTTTTGATTTTCTAACTGCAGGTCATTGCACATTTCATTATAGTAATTGACTTTGTCTGCCCTAACTGCTCTTTTAAATCTTCTGTTCAGCTCTTTCATATTGTCATTTTTTCCATTTGCTTAATCTACTTTCCAACCAAGGGCAAGTGTCAGAGTCTCTTCTGACATCCGATTTGGTCTTTCCTTTCTTTCTTGTCTTTTTAATGACCTCTTTCTTTCTTCATGGATGATGCTCTTGATGTCATCTCACAATTCTTCTTGTTTTCGGTCATTGCCGTTCAATGCAGCAAATATATTCTTTAGTTGGTCTCTAAACTCAGGAGGGATATATTCAAGGTCATATGTTGACTCTCATGGACTTGTTTTAATTGTCTTCAACTTCAAGTTGAACTTGCATATGAGCAGTTGATGGTCTGTTCCACAATCAGTTCCTGACCTGGTTTTGCCTAAGGATATTGAGCTTTTCCATTGCCTCTTGCCATAGATGTAGTCATTCTGATTCCGGTGTACTCCATTTGGCAAAGTCCATGGGTATATCTGTCATTTTTGGTATTGAAAGAAGATACTTGCAATGAATAAATCATTGTTGTTGTTGTTAGGTGCCATTAAGTCGTTTCCAACTCATAATGACCCCATACACAGCAGAACAAAACACTGCCCGATCCAGCACCAGTTCCATGATCTCTGCTATACTTGAGCCCATCGTTGCAGCCACTGTGTCAACTCATCTCATTGAAGGCTTTCCCCTCTTTCGTCGACCCTCCACTCTACCAACCATGACACCCTTCGCCAAGGAATGGTCCCTTCTGACAACATGACCAAAGTAGGTGAGACAAAGTCTGGCCATTCTTGCTTCCAAGGAACATTTTGGGTGCACTTCCTCCAGGACAGATCTGT
>NW_006922096.1:1658620-1665441 GCF_000298275.1 Orycteropus afer afer | reverse complement strand
GACAACAGCTATGGTATCCCTTGTTCCACATCCTCTTCTGAATCCAGCTTGCACCTCTGGAAGTTCTCTGTCAATATACTGCTGCAACCGTTTGTGATTTATCTTCAGTAAGATCTTACTTGCATGCGATATTAATGATATTGTTCTATAATTTCCACATTCTGTGGGATCACTTCTCTTTGGAATGGGTACACATAAGGATCTTTTGCAGTCACTTGGCCAGGTAGCTGTCTTCCAAATCTCTTGGCATAACTGAGTGAGTGCTTTCAATGGGGCATCCATTTGTTGAAATATCTCAATGGGTATTCTGTCAATTACCAGAGCCTTGTTCTTTGCCAATTCTCTCATTGCAGCTTCAACTTCCTCTTCAGTACCATTGGTTCTAGATCATATGCCACTTCCTGAAATGGATGAAGATCGACCAGTTTTTTTGGTACAGTGACTCTGTGTCTTCCTGCCATCTTCTCTTGATGCTTCCTGCATCATTCAATATTTTGCCCATAGAATCTCTCAATATTGCAACTCGAGGCTTAAAGTTTTTCTTCAATTCTTTCAGGTTGAGAAATGCCGAGCATGTTCTTCCCTTCTGGTTTTCTAATTCCAGTCCTTTGCACATTTCATTATAGTAGTTTGTTTCATCTGCTCAAGCTGCTCTTTGAAATCTTCTGTTCAGCTCTATTATCTTGTCATTTCTTCCATTGGCTTTAGCTACTTTCCGCTCAAGAGCAAGTTTCAGAGTCTCTTCTGTCATCCATTTTGGTCTTTTCTTCTTTTCTCATCTTTTTAGTGATCTCTTGCTTTCTTCATGGATAATTTTCTTGATAACCTCCCACAATTCTGGTTTTTGGTCATTGGTGTTCAATGCATCAAATAAATTCTTTAGATGATCTCTAAATTCAGGAGGGATATATTCATGGTCATAGTTTGGCTCTTCTGGACTTGTTTTAATTGTCTTTAACTTCAAGTTGAACTTGCATATGAACAGTTGGTGGTCTGTTCCACAATCAGCTCCTGGCCTGGTTTTGGCTGAAGATATTGATCTTTTCAAACACCTCTTACCACAGATGTAGTCAATCTGATTCCTGTGTGTTCCATCTGGTGAAATCTACGTGTAGAGCTGCCATTTGTGTTGTTGGAAAAAGGTGCTTGCAATGAATAAGTCGTTGGTCTTGCAAAATTCTACCATGCTAGTTCCAGCATTATTTCTGTCACCAAGGCCAAATTTTCCAACTACCAGTGATTCTTCTTTGTTTCCAACTTTCCCATTCCAGTCACCAGTGGTAATTAACACATCCTGATTGCCTGTTCAGTCAAATTCAGACTGCAGAAGTTGATAAAATTCTTTAATTTCCTCATCTTTGGCTTTGGTGGTTGGGGCATAAATTTGAAAAATAGTTGTATTAATGGGTCTTCCTTGTAGGCATATTGATATTATCCTATCACTGACAGCATTGTATTTCAGGACAGATCTTGAAACATCCTTTGTGATGATGAATGCCATGCCATTCCTCTTCAAACTGTCATTCCCAGCATAGTAGATCATACGGTTGTCTGATTCAAAATGGCCAAAACCCATCCATTTCAGCTCATTAATGCCAAGGATATCAATCTTTATGTGTTCCATTTATTTTTTTGACAACTTGCAATTTTCCTAGATTCATACTTCATACATTCCATGTTCTGATGATTAATGGATGTCTGCAACTGTTTCTCCTCAATTTGAGTGGTTCCACATCAGCAAATGGAGGTCTCAAAAGCTTTACATTATCCATAGGAGTAAGGCTTGATTTACTCTGATGATGTAGCTCTTTCCCAGTCCTATTTTGAGAGCCTTCTAACCTAACCAGACTATTCATAAAGTTGTGTGGTAATGTATCAAACAGTGTGTCTTTGCTATTCATAAGATTTTCCTTGGCCAATTCTTTGAGAAGTGGATGGCCTCCTCCTTCTTCCTAGTCTGCCTCAGTCTGTAAGCTGGCCTGACACCTGTGCACCATGTGGCTCAGCCTCAAAACTCACATCAACATGTCACCACAGTAGGACAAACTGACAGACAAGTTTGTCTCCCTGTTGGAAACCTCTCCTACCACCCTTACCTGGGTCCCTGCAGCTGACTCCTCCTCTGTCCTGGTTCCTGGGCCTTTTAATCCCCTTTCTCCTGCTCTCCCACTCTGCTGCTTTGGGTGTGCCTGGGTTCCCTCTGCTCACCTGGATCCCTGTGGCTGGCAGCAATAAGTCTTTGGTCTTACAAATTCTACCATGTGATCTCCAGCATTATTTCTTTCACCAAGGCCAAATTTTTAACTACCAGTGATCTTCTTTGTTTCCAACTTTTGCATTCCAGTCACCTGTAATAATGAACACATCTTGATTGCTTGTTTGGTCAATTTCAGACTGCAAAAGTTGATAAAAATCTTCCATTTCCTTATCTTTGTCTTTGGGGATTGTTGCATAAAATTGAATAATTATAGTACCAACTGGTTTTCCTTGTAGGTGTATTATCCTATCACTGACAGCATTGTACTTCCAGATAGATCTTGAAACATTCCTTGTGACGATGACTTAACCAACATACCACCCATAGCTGCCTATAAAATGCTGAGTTTTAGTGAACTTCTTAATGTGTAACTAACTCAGAATTTCATAGTTGATAAAATGTAGAATTTCCTCAGTAAGACAAGTCCTAAATTTGCTGTAGAAATATACTTGATGAATTACAAACAAAAAATAATTAATTTGAAAAATAATTAATTGATATTAAACAGTTACTAAATATATTTAAAAAAAAAAAAAAAACTCACTACCATTGAGTTGATTCCAATTCATAGTGACCCCCTTTGAATTTCTGAGGCAGTAATCTTTACAGAAGTAGATTGTTCAGTCTTCCTTCCATGGAGTGGCTGGTGGGTGTGAACCACCAACCTTCTGGTTAGTAATCAAATTCCTTAAGCCCTACACCACCAGAGCGCCTTAAATAAATTTTAGACAAATAAATAAATAAATACTTGAAGCTATTATAAATTAATTAGGAATTTAGTACATATATAAAAATGTGTCATGAGCTCTCAAAGTGAAGACACTGGTAGAATTGCATTGTAATGCTACCTAAGAATTTCTTATCATAGAAGTGCTAATAATAAAAATAAAATTAGAAAATTTAAATGATATTAGCTGAGTGTAATTATTTTAAATATTAATAAAAAATGTCTCTACTTTTTCTAACATGTTGTGAAATTGAGAGGAGAAACATTTATTATTCATAATATTCATGATGTCTGATTCCTAAGATAACAGAAGAAAAAGCAACTAATTCAGATCTCTCAAAATTTCCAATGTGAAAATAAAACAATCCTGTCTTTATCCACATAAGTGAACTATTCTAAGTGCTTGAAATTGTTCCTCAAGTATTTTATCATCTTCCCATGTTAACCTTTTTTCTCTCTGCTCATAGCATTTGATAGGATATTACTAAAAATTTAAGAAAATAAGACTGTAATTAATAAAAATTTACTGAGAAACTTCTATGTTTTAAACTTTACCCTGAGTGTTACTGAGACAATATAATTTTTAGTTAATACATGTGCTATTTAAAATGTGCTTAGCAATAACCAAACACTATGATTTCTTGTGTTAACTGAAGCTGACACCAGTATTCTAGTTTGGATAATTACTTTGATGAGAGAGTCTTTAATTAATAAAAAGGACATCAAAATAGGCATAGTATTCAGAGAAGGAAACAAAGATTTATTCATACATAGCAGCACAACGTACCACAAACCTCCACAGGCAAAGGAATTGGTTACATGGTAGGCAAAGCTGCACAATAAGAGTTGGAAAGTCATTAATACATTAGTGATTTTGGCCACTAACAAAGTTATTAGAAATGTAGAGATTACTTAAAGAATACAATATCAAGACAATAAAGCAGGTGGGTAAAGAAAGAAACATGAGTAACAACAAAACTTAGAAGATGACAAGCTTGTGAAGGAGAATGGATTATTTTGTCAAAGAAGAAAAATAAAATATGGTCACAAGGGGAGAGTGTTAAAGAGGGAAATACTGAAATACAGAAAATAAAATAAGTTTAAAGACTAAAAAAATGCTATTGTATTTAGTAATTATGTCATTGGAGAATTTATCAAGAGTAATTAAATAAAGGGATTTGGTATAATACAGGCTGCACTGTAAGGTAAATGCTGTTGTTGTTAGGTGCCATCACATTGTCTCTGACTCATAGCGACCCTATGCATAGCAGAACAAAACATCGCCCGGTCCCATGTCAAGTCCACGATCCCTGCTATACCTGAGCCCATTGCCGTAGCCACTGTGTCAATCCATCTCGTTTAGGGCCTTCCCCTCTTTCTTCGACCTTCCACCTTACCAAGCATGACATCCTTTTCCAAGGAATGGTCCCTTCTGACAACATGACCAGAGTAGGTGAGACAAATTCTGGCCATTCTCACTTCTAAGGAGCATTCAGCTTGCACTTCCTGCAGGACAGATCTGTTAGTTCTTTTAGCAGTCCGTGGTACTTTCAGCATTCCTCGCCAGCACCACAACTCAAAATCATCAATTCTTCTTCAGTCTTCCTTATTCACTATCCAGCTTTCACATGCATATGTTGCTGTTGTTGTTATGTGCCGTATTAAGGCTTGGGTGAGGCACCTCTTATTCTTTAAGGAGATATCTTTGCTCTTCAGCTCTTGGAAGGGTCATTTGTGGCCATTTTGTCCTGTGCTGTATGTCATCTGATGTCCTGACTGCTGCTTCCATTGGTGTCAATTGTAGAACCAAGCAATGTGAAGTCTCTGACAACTTCAATCTTTTCTCTGTTTATCCTGATGCTGCTTACAGGTCCAGTTGTGAGGATTTTTGTTTTCTTTATATTGAAATGTAATCCATAGTGCAGGTTGTATTCTTCAATCTTCATCAGTAAATGCTTCAAGTCATCCTCACTTTCAGCAAGCAAAGTTGTATCGTCAGCGTATCGTAGGTTGTTAATGATTCTTCCTCCAATCCTGATGTCAAGTCCTTCTTTACATAGTCCAGCTTTTCAGATTATTTGTTCAGCATATAGATTGAATAAGTATCGTGAAAGGACACAACCTTGACACACTCCCACCTTGATTTTAAACCATGCAGTGTCCCCTTGTTCTGTTCAAATGACAGCCTTCTGGTCTATGTATAGGTTCCTCATGAGTACAATCAAGTGCTAGGGAATTCCCATTCTTCTCAATGTTATCCACAATTTGTCATGATCCACACAAACAAATGCTTTTGCATAGTCAACAAAACAGAAGTAAACATCTTTCTGGCATTCTTTGCTTTGAGCCAAGGTCCATCTGACATTAGCAATGATATCCCTTGTTCCATGTCCTCTTCTGAATCCAGCCTGCACCTCTAGAAGTTCTCTGTCAATATACTGCTACAACCGTTTTTGAATTATCTTCAGTAAGATTTTACTTGTGTGCAATATTAATGATAAAAACCACCAAAACCAAACTCACTGCCATCTAGTTGGATCCAACTCACAGCAATCCCTCCTTGGGTTTCCGAGGCAGTTCAATAATTTCCACATTCTGTGACATCACTTATCTTTGGAATGGGTACAAATATGAATCTCTTCCACTCAGTTGGCCAGGTAGCTATCTTCCAATCTCTTGACATAACCAAGTGAGTGCCTCCAGCGAGGTATCCTTTTTTTGAAATATCTCAATGGGTATTTTGTCAATTCCTGGTGCCTTGTTCTTTGCCAATTCCTTCAGTGCAACTTTGACTTCCTCCTTCAATACCTTTGGTTCTTGATCATATGCCACCTCCTGAAATGGATGAATACTGACCAGTTCTTTTGGGTGTAATGACTCTGTGTATTCTTTCCATCTTCTTTTGATGCTATTTGACAGGTAAATAGGAGATGGAAAAGATGGTTTTAAATATAAGTTACTTTTCTGATAGTGAGGATAAAAAGAAAGAAAAAGAAAAAAAAGATATGAAACAAAGATACGAAAGGTGGTAGTAAAAAGATTAAGCATACTGAATGGAAGAAGAGTGTCAAAACCAAAACCAAACTCACTGCCATTGAGTTGGATCTGACTTACAGCAACTCCTCTTTGGGTTTCCGAAGAGGTATCACTATGGAAGGAGATTGCCCAGTCTTCCTTCCAAGGAGTAGCTGGAGGATTAGAACCACCAGGCTTCATGTTACCAGTCAAATGCCTTAGGCTCTACACCACCACAACTCCCTCCAAAGGAGCAAGTAGATAGTTAGAAATCAAAGAGGAGAATAATGTAACTGATGTAGCAATGCCCAAGGTAGATAGAAGGAAATGAGACCACAGTCATGTAATAGGGAAAGTCTTGAATAGAAGGAGGGGTTGTTAATCTCTAAAACTCAACAAAACAGTGTTATAATGGGTACATATATCTAATTATCAAAGAAAAAGAAAAAACTGAATGTTATATAATTCCCATTCGTCTCAATGTTACCCATAATTTTTATGATCCACACAGTTGAAAGTCTTTGCATAGTCAATAAAACACAAGTAAACATCTTTCTGATATTCTTCATTGTCCACCAAGATCCAGCTGACATCAGCAATGATATCCTTTATTCTACATCCTCTTCTGAATCCAGCTTGAGTTGCTAAAAGTTCCCTGTCAATATATTGCTGCGACCATTTTTCAATTATCTTCAGCAAACCTTTCCACCTAAATTATCTTAAAAAAAAATCTTCTAAGTGTCTCTATAAATGTGCAAACTCAATATAACTGTTGTTGCTGTTATATGCCGTAGAGTCAGCCCCGACTCATAGCGACCCCTC
>NW_006922096.1:1622041-1658520 GCF_000298275.1 Orycteropus afer afer | reverse complement strand
GGGTTTGAACGGCCAGCCTTCTGGTTAGCAGTCAAGTGCCTTAGGCACTATGCTACCAGAGCTCCTAGAAGGCAAAAAAATATTTTTAAGAAATGTTTGTTGATTTATTATTGTTGTTGGGTGTCATAGAGTCGGTTCCACTCATAGTGACCCTATGTACAATAGAGCAAAATATTGCTGTGTCATAATCACAATATTAGGTAAGTTTGTGTCATAATCACAGTATTAGGTAAGTTTGAACCCATTTTGCAGCAACTGTGTCAACCCATGTCCTTGAGAGTCTTCTGTTTCCCTGACACTCTGCATTACCAAACATGATGTCCTCCTCCAGGGAGTGATACTTCCTTACAATATGTCCAAAGTATGTGAGACGAAGTCTTAGCTTCTTGTAATGCTCTGACTCAAGATACTCCCCCACTAATTGTACCTCATTAAAATATGTAACTTGGTATTTATAACATATAAAATGGAGGATAACTACATACTATCATCAAATGAAGGATAATTACATCAGATCTCAAAATGGAGGAAAACAACACAATCCTGGTGATCATGGCCTAGCCAAGTTGACATATAACATTAGCCATCACGAACCCTAAAGCACAAAAGTCCACAGGAAGAGTACAGGGACGCTTACCTGAATAGCAGTCCGAATGTGATACACAATCTGCACTAATTTTATCATGTGACACAAATTTAACAGATGGTGAGGAGGGAATAGTCTCTCGATGTTTAAATGGAGAAAGTTCATTTTGAAGCATCTTGGTTCCCAAGAGAACATAACACCTGATGAGTTTAAGAGAACACATGGGTACATATCTGTTGTAGCTCAGGCAATCATTGAGGTGGTAAAGGCAACAGTAGGAAACATTTACCAAGAAAACAAAAGGGAAAAAGCAATGTAGATGTCTGAGAAGAAATGGGATCTCAACTTTTGGGCATTTCTAGTATTTTTGCAGGCCTGCTGGCTTGGCTTGGCAGATAAGGTCACAAGCCTTTTAAACATTAGTTTTGTCTGTAAGGTCATTTTCATTTAACATATTTTTATCTTATTATCACTGAAACTCTGGATATTTATATTCATTATCAAATAATGTAACTAATTAATTTATAAGAAATGTCATTGTAGCTAACAGATGAAGGTTAACACTGAAGAAGTTTCTAGCCTCCTGGTCTTAGAATATAGCATATGTCATTAGGGGATTTATGGCAAAATTACCCCATTATAGTCTCTAAGATACTTTCCAAGGAGTAATTCTGCAACCAATCTCCATTCTTACTTTTCATGCACCATATGGTCCTAAAAGTAATGTGATTTTATCCAGGGGGTAAAAAATAAAATTAAAAAAAAAAAAAAAAAGACATTACTTCTGAAATTGAAATGTTGACAGTTATCTTTCTTATGGAACTTTGTAGCTTAACTATACAGTTAATAATGCTTTTCATGTGTGGTAGGAAGGATTCCTGGACAAGGGCTCTTTTGAAGGTTATGTGTACTATTTTTTAATGCTTCTCAGCCCTTCAGAGCTCTCCTGGCAACCACTGTAATATATAACATGGATTTCACAAACAAAAGCAGAGGCTCAAGCTTATTTATTATTTTTCTTCCTTTTTGTATTATATCTCCCAAGTCCTTGATTCCTGGTGTAGAGAAAAAAAAAAAAAAAAAAATCTTATGTGCTTTTATTTTTAAAGCTATCAGTTCAGTCCATCTACTCAGAGGTCTTTATTATTCCAAGGACAAGTTTCCTAATATGAAAGGTGAAACTAATGTCAGGTAACAATTTAAAGTCATTTAAAATGAGTTGTTGGTGCTAAGGAAAGAAAGAATAAAGGTTAGAGGTTAAAGAATTTTATTCCTTTTATCTTGCTACTTGAAAATTGGATACATCATTTATTTGTTTATTTTTGTGCCATTAAGATTTCACTCCTCCATTTGCTCATTCGTTGGTTTTTACTTTCTAGGGTTAAGAACCTTTCACTCGTTAATTCCAGCTTGGATGCTACAATAAAGAAGATGAGCGCTAATTAAAAAGAGGTCAGAATCTAGTATGTCAGACAGGGCGGCACAAGTAATAAAAGTGTAATGTGATCATGTCTAAGATAGAAATATGGGAAGAGTGATACCACAAGGCTGGGGAATGAATGGAGGAGGGTTTTACTATAGGATACCAAAAAAACCACCAGTGTTTCTCTTTGATTGTATCCAATTATCATCTGCATTCAAAGACATTTAAGTATGTAATAGTGAGGACACCAAAGGAAATATAAGGAATTTGTTTAAAATATAATTTAGAACAACTGAAAACAGTTTAATTCCTAATTCTTGTATTAAAGTCATGTGGGAGATTATCGTCATGAAAAAATCTAACATACTTCCCCACATATCATATTATGTTCCTTCAGTTGCTTATACTATATACTACACCCACTGCCGTCAAGTTGGATCAGATTCATAGCGACCCCTCCTTGGGTTTCCAAGGTGGTATCGCTACAGAAATAGATTGCCCAACCTTCTTTCCTAGGAGTGACTGGTGGGTTTGCACCGCCAACCTTCTGGTTACAGTCAAGTGCCTTAGGCACTATGCTACCAGAGTTCCTTCCAGAGACCTATAAGTGGAATCAGTAACATTCATAATTTTTAAGGAAGTATTACAAATGTATTCATTTTACAAACATTTAATGAATGCCCAGTCCCATGCTAGATGTTGAAGGTATCATTTTGGAATTTCATGTTTATAATAGGAGCTTCATGAGTTGTTTTGGAGAAAAAAAGGAATTCCTGCTAGATAACTGAATTTACAACATAAATAGTTTATGTTTTATTGGCTAATGTATTTTATGTTCCCATTGTCACTCTTCATGGACATATAAGTGCTTCAGAAATCTGGGGAAAAAAACTAGTTATCTGGGTCTGGTGGAAGTAGGAGGGAAAAGAGTGGAAATCCTCCAGATTCCATGTGGATATTTCTTTGCTTAAATTTTATTTTATTTTTGTTGTTGCTATTGAAAATACACACAGCAGAACATACACCAATTCAACAGTTTCTACATGTACAATTCAGTGACATTGATTACGTCCTTTGAGTTGTGCAATCATTCCCACCCTCATTTTTTAAGTTGTTCCTCTCTGATTAACATAAACTCACTTCCTCCTAAATTCATTATCTAATCATTCAAGTTGCTGTTGTCAATTTGATCCCAATTAGATAGAGCTTAAAAGAGTGTAATGCTCAATGCAGACACTCTTTACTAGTTAAGCTAAATTATTATTAAGTTTTAAAACAACTTCAAGAATATTTTTGGTTTAGGGTTTAATGATTATCTCAGTACATTAGTTTTGAGGTTTCATTTAGCTTCTGTTGTTCCAGAAAAATTGGATTCTATGAGAATTTTAAATTCTGTTCTGCATTTTCCACTTTTGATCTGTATTCTTCTATAGAATCTTTGATCAAATATTCAGTAATAATAGCTGGGCACCATTCAGATCTTGTCTCATTGCAGAGATGCCAGTTGCTCATAGAGGCAATTAGTCTTACCTCCATTTCCTCCTCCAATACCTGCCTGTCCATCTTCTTGTGTTGTGCCAGACAAATAGAAACCAATTATTGTGCCTTGGATATGTCAAACAGAGAAATTGACAGCAGATATCTTGCTTTGATTTTGGAGTTTTCTTACCCATGAAGCCAAATATTCACTTTAAAGAAATCCCTGACCAACATTAATCCACCAGCAACTTTTCTTTCACCCAAAGTTGCAAATCATTTCTTTCCTGTTCAAAGGCAGGCTTAATAATTTGAATTTCAAAAAATATGGTTGGGTGGAGGGGCAGACTATATTGTGAGCTGATAATTGTGAATTTCAGTAAAAAGGGAAAGGCAGGGTTCAAGAAACCATGTTAAGATTAGCCATTGGTGATGTGCTATATTTCTAGTGACATAGTGGGTAAGGCATTTGGCTGCTAACCAGAAGGTCAGTGGTTCAAACCCACAAACTGTTCCACAGAAAGAAGATGAGGCAATTTACTTTTGTAAAGATTTATAGCTTTGGGAAACTAATGGGGGTTGCTAAGAGTCAGAACAAACTCAGTAGCAGTGGGTTTCATTTGGTTTTTGATTTTCTTCTCTTTATAAGCTCCATTGTACCTAGCTTCTTTAAGTCTGTTGCTTTTTCTGGAATTGAAATGTTCCCTTATATGCATATTGAATAACTCTTAGGAATAAACCTTATTTGAAATTTTGGTAAGTTTTAATTATTTTTAACAGATATGGTCCTTTTTGAACCACACACAACTGGAACTAATCCAGCAAGAGACACCCAGAATGGTCTGGCAATGGCAATACTTTTCAGGCAGTTTATGTATTGTTGCTATAGTTAGCTGCCATAGAGTCAGTCCCCAGTTCATGAAGACCCCATGCACAATGGAACAAAATGTTGTCTGGTCCTGCAGTTTTTCTGTGATTCGTTTTGGCTAGACCACCATGATCCATAGAGTTTTAATTGGCTAATGTTAAGAAGTAGAATTCCAAGCCTGTCTTCCTATTCCTTTGTAGTCTGGAAGCTCTGCTGGAACACTGCATCATAGCTACACACAAGCTTCTAACAGATGGGTAGGGCTGTACATTGGCCATTGACTGGGAGTCAAACCCATGTCTCCCAAATGGAAGGTGAGAACTCTACTACTGAAACCCCATTGCACTCTTTATGTATTATAATCCTTTTTCATTATTTATCCCCTTTCATCTTTGTTAAAGTCAACTCTGGTTTCAATTTGACTGTGGAGAGTTTGAAATGGACCAATCCCTATGCACTGAGAGTCTGCACTAGACACTAGGTGGAGGCAGTAGGCCCTTATGGCTGAAAGGAATAGATGGGACGGTCAAGCAGCCACATTGGAAGGTAAGGTATAGCCACTGTGGCAGACTGAAGTGAAGTGGTGTGAGAGAACTTCATTCCGAACACAACTGAGACTCTGGGAATACTTGCTGCAATAGCTAGGGAAACTTTAGTGTTGGGGCTATCTTAGATTTATCCAACTTTGTTAAGCCATAATAATTCTGAAATAAAATACTGTAGTATTTTGTAATCACGGGTTAAAGACACATGGGATATATGTTTTTTTAAACAAGTTCTACTTTTTCAATTGGTAGAGCATTTTGCAAAACACAACTCTACAAGGTGTCATTTATATCATAGCTTATTCAAATGGTTCCCTCTGGAATTGTGCAGAGAACTATCTGCATAGATCTAGTCAATGACCTTGTCAAATAGCACCATTTGCTTTCCAGCTTCATGTGCAGCATTTCTTCTTTATATGCAGAAGTTAATTTAATGCATCATATATCTTATCTTTAACGTTCTTGGGAAACGTCTGAATTCATTTGCTTAGATTTCTCACTCTACTATTGACAATCTGTCTCCATAGCCATCAGAGCCACATAGAGTTGTCACCAAAACAAATCACTGAAAAAAAAAAAAAAAAAGGGCACATGCCATCCAAATTGTCTACATTTTATCAGTTTTACTATTTAGTGGGAAATGCTGTTTTTATTTCTATTTTCAATATTCCATCTTTCCTGATCTTTTGATGGCTCTGAGATACCTAAACAGGGAGAAAATTATCCTGTTTCAGATTTGCTTGCTGATTAAAAGGAAGTTCGTTGAGCCATGTATATTTTCACAGCTTTGCAGAAGGGCTAACACTTTATCAGGTCTGAAAATTTGTCAACAGGTCTGTAAGAATTGTCTCGGGGAAGCTGTCTACATCCACATTTAAATTATGCTCAGAGCATTATTTCTTTTTCTTATTGGTTATTAATAAATGCAATTAGTTTTATGAATCCATTTTTTTAAAATATGGTTTCATAATTGTATGAAAGACAAGACTTTGTTCTGCTGAGGCTTTATATCAATTTGCTTTGGTTCTACGAGGATGAGGATATTTTTTGTTTGATTCTTGGGCCCACATATTTAGGTTAATAGTATATTCCCTGATATTAATTACATGAGATAGCTAATGATTAAGAATATAATTTTGGACTTTCATTTGCCAAATCTTCTTTCCATTTAAACTTAAGGAATTTTGTATTTAACTCTCCTTCCTTATTTCTCATCTCAATCTTTTTAATTTCCCTGGATTTTCTTACAGTACTTAGTCAGTAACTACATGTTCATGGCACCTTCTACCCAAATATTTAGATGCTCAAATGAAGGCTGCATGTTGCCTGTACCTTTGCCTTGTCAGAGTAGCTGCCAGATGTTTGTTATCTTGACTTTCTCTTCCTTTAGCATTTGCTTTTGTCTCTAGTTTACAATTGTTTTGACCTTTTGAAAGCCTTATATCCTTTGTTTAAAAAATAAATAAATAATTTGCCTTAGGCTTTGAACTGCTCTTAATTGCACCTTTTTATTTTTGCCAATAATGTTTTTCAAATCTCTCCAATGCCAGAATTTTTATTTTTCTTTTTAGTTTATGATAAACTAGCCACTACTAAGCACGAAAGCCCAATTTATTTATATCATGTCCTCCCTTATCATCTGATATTATTACACTCCTATTCTAAAGTGCTCATTAGATGCTTCAGAATTTAGAGTCCATTCTGGTTTCCATGACTTTATATTTGTGCTCACGATCTGTACATATCTGGAAAGGAATGAAATAGTTTTAAAAGTGACAAAACTATGTAATGAAAACAAGAATATCTTTCCATGGAGCGGCAACTTTCCCCTCTTCAGACAGCTATAAGTGGCAATGGTAAGAGGAGCTATGAAATTCTTCTGTTGAGAATTATAAAGGCTTTGTGTGCAATTAAAAGAAGATTGTGTTCCCCAAAATTCTACATTCCAGATTGTTATGACTGTTTGCATCGAAATGAGAGTAAAATCTCCCAATAATGCATCTCACGGTAACATGAATTCATAATATAACACAATGGGCAATGGAAAATTTGGCCATGTTCTGTCCTTAAAATTGGGAAAACAGAATTCCTCATTTTATGTGAATATTTTTGGATGTGACCTCTAATGTTAAAGTAGGAATTTTACTTACATCTGTCTTGGAGTGAAGATTCACACTCAGTAAAAGATTGATTGAAAGCCCAGAAATGGTCTGAATCAGGAAAATATCTAAATTTACAGAATGAAGATGGCAACTTTACCAGGTGGGATATCTGAGAGCAAGGACTTGGCAGGGAGTGGTGAGTAACATAGAGGTGGAATTAAATGATTGACTAAAGGTACATAATTCAAGTAAACATGTTCTTCAGTTAATTAAGATGGTCACAGGGCAAGATTTTCTGGGAAACTGTTATTAAAATTGCTTTCTCAAACATGTTTGTTCCTGAGGGTCCATGGCATAGAATATTTATCAATAATGCTGTGGTTCAAGACCCTTCTTGGCATAGGCTATTGCATCCTGCATCTGCTGAGCCTTGCAGAAAGACCTGGAAATAGCATCTGACAGATCACAGAGAAGAAAAATGTTTCTTACAGGGTATAAGGTTTAGGTGAAAACAAAGGTCAGAAAAGTTATCTTTAAAATTCAACATGGATTCCAGATTCATGACTTAATGTGGAGTTAAGGCCTAGCTTTCTGGCTGTTCTCCTTACAGACACCAAGTGTCTCTGATTATAGACTTTAATGTATTTTTTCCTCCTTTTGATCAAGAATTTCCATTGAATTCTTTAATCACACAAGGAATGGCATACTTTCTTCCACATGGACTCTTTTATTCCAATTTCCTTTTGGATGGTAACTTGCCTAGCACTGCTCTTTAACATCTTAGATCCCATTTTCTATGACTGGTCAAGCACTATCCACTGTCTTCACCATGACTAGTTTGAGCACCAGTCTACAGCAATCTTTTTGGGAAAGGTAAGGATGGAGTTGGGCCACTTTAGAGGAACTAATTGGCTGTTATGTAATTAAGCAGCTTGTAAAAGGAAGGGTCAAGTCCATTCACAGAGTAGATGTCATTAAGGTATATGAGTAGTTTCATTGGTAAAATATGGGTTCTCTGGGTCAGAGTATTGCTAATAGTATTTACAGGACATTTCATTGTTTCTATTATAGTTAGGAGCTCTGGTAGCGTAGTGCCTAAGGCACTTAACTGCTAACTGGAAGGCTGTCGATTCAAATCCACCAGCCACTCCTCGGAAGGAAAGTTGGGCAATCTACTTCCATAGTGATTCTGCCTTGAAAACCCAAGGAGGGGTCGCTATGAGTCAGGTCTGACTCAACAGCACATAACAACAACGACAACAACATTATAGTGTTAATAACCATGAGTATCATTAAGTCCAACTAAGTTGATCTAATCCAAGACCCTATATCTTTTGCTAGCCAGCTAAAAATGTGAGACTGGTGAACTTGGTTGGCCAGGAATGTGAAGCCAGCTAGCTTTTTGGTGGATCTGTTGGATATCCTTTTCTACTTCAGCTGAGATATTTACCCAAGTACCAGGAGATATTAGCAATAGCAAACACTCCACCTTGCTTGTATTAATAGAAAATACAGAGTAATTATGTTGTCCAAGATGACTTTTCCAAGGGCATTTAATTTGGCTTCTAGTGAGCTGGCAATGTCATCAGTTATTCCTTCCATAGAAGTGAGTACAGGACATAAGTCATATTCTAAATCAGTAACTTCATAACAAGGAAGGAAAGCTATCAAATGCAGTAAACTAGGCTAGGATTTTCTTCTACAAGATTCTCATTTCATGATCCTTGTTCATCCCTTGACCATTTACTGTCTTTTCTTTCAAAGAGTTTTTGAGTATTGGTCCAATGAAAACTTCCATTATAGGAATGTACTTCCAGGGAAACATCTAAATGGCCTGAGGTACATTTGCTTATAATTTTAAAACCATTCAGACATGGGAATACTTAAGTTTAAGGTCCAGGAGTTGGGTTAAGTTTTTATATTCTAGAAAACCTGACCCTCCACATAGGAATACATAGCCCAAGGCTGCACAAATTACATCCTTTACAGTATTTGATTGATTCTATTAAGCAAGTTTTCAGTTAAAGAATTATTTTGAGAACATAGATACTCAGAAACTCATTGCCATTGAGTCTTACCCAACTCATAGTGATTCCTCCTTGGGTTTCTGAGGCAGTATCTCTAAGAAGTAGATTGTCCAATCTTCCTTGTGAGGAGTGGCTGGTGAGCTTGAACCACCAGTCTTCTGGTCAGCAGTCAAATGCCTTAAGCACTATGCTACCAGAACTCCTTGCATATAGATAATAAGCCCCACTTAATGGAATGATATGTTATAACAATAAAGTAGTTTGTTAGATTATCTGCAAGTTCCTTATGAAACAACCTGATGTTATGTGGACATATAAGTAACCAGTCCATTTGAGAACAGCATCCTGTTTTTGGTGTAATTTCTTCAGTATCATTCACCCTAGGAAATAGGTTAAATTAAAACAAAGTACCTAAGGTTTTGTATTTAATCTTTGGGGATGTCACAACTTAACACAAGTGATATTGAGGTTCATTGTAGAATTGGACATAAAATGGTAAATATTGGGGTAACCAATGGATCTGAAATTTCATGAACTATTTCTGGTGTTGACAGATCCAATATTCAGGTAGGTTCGCTATGCTACCCACTGATTGGACTAATTTGACAAAAGCATTGTCATGTCATGCTTTAGTGGATGCTACAGTTAGCAGTATGAGCACACCTCAGATGGGTTCCATAAGAAAAAAAAAAACAAATCAAAGCAATAAGCATATAAATTATAGCTATGATGAAATAAATTATGAGAGTTTTCATTTAAAAGACAATTAAAATGGTTATTAAGAACAAAAAAAAAATGGTAGAAATGCTAAAGAAAAACAGGTATAATAAAACTTCTGGTTAACACATAAAGATTTTACCAGTCAGTAAGGCCTAATTGCTAAAATAGAGTGATTTCAAAGGTAATTAATATTAAATGTAAAGCTATAATTCAGATAATTTTCATCAGCCAAAAGGTAGTTATAAGTCTACAAACCCTAGGGAAATGTAACAGGAATAAGATAGTAAAAAATAAAAAGCAGCATATAAAGTCCAAGAATTTTATCTCTACTCTTGTAATCTTGTTCTATAATCTTGGGATGAGCAGTCCATGTCACACATAGTCATCTGATTTTGGCCATCAGGCCAGGTGAATTTAAGTTTAAGCTTGTCTGTAGGCTGGATGGTCCACTCAGGAGCTGCAGTCAGCTTTAACTGGGAGATGAATCCAATTCATATTCCCTTGTAATTCAATGGCATAGGTATTAGTTAAAAGAACTAAGTAAATCCGTTCCCAATGAGACTTGAGGGAGTCTTTCAGTTGGCCCTTTCCAGTACATGTGGTATCCAGTTGTTTTTGTTAGACAGAGGCATCAACAGGTTTTACTTTAATCAACAGCCTTCTTACTAAGGAACTGTGAATCTTCGTGTAATGTTAAAGCTTGACAGTATTTTAAAAGGCTAGTTTGGACTGAATCAGAGTCTGCTACAGATGACACATCAGGGAGGGTTAATGGTCTTCTGTTGACAATTTCATGAAGTGTTAACTTATGTGGTCCAAAACATGGGTGTAAAAAGTGCAAAAAGGCAGAAAGTTTGGCTAATTAATTCTTTAAGATTCCATTCAGCCTTTCTTTGAGGCCAGAAGATTGTGCATAGTAGGAACAATAGAGTCTCTAAAAAATAGGAAAGATTTAACATACTTTTTTTATGAATTGGTCATTACAGTGGATGCCTCTGTCACTATAGAAGATTTTTGGAGCTCCCTATTGAGGGATAATATTTTCCAAAAGGTTCTTTGCCACAAAAGTGGCAGTAGCTTATAGCTAAGAAAGGCTTTCACTCAATGAGAAAATCTACAGATCCTTGCTAAGACATATTTTAACCACTAGATGGAGGAAACTGTACAAAGTTAATCTGGCATTTGGACATAGGTCTGTTAGGTAGAGGAAATCTCCCAGGTGAAGTTAGACAAGGAATATATGGATTATATTAAAAGTTGACTAAATAGAATTTAAGGAGCTCTGGTGTCAATGCCTAAGGCATTTGACTGCTAACCAGAAGGTTGGTGGTTCAAACCCACCAGTAGTTCCACTGAAGGAAGATGAGGCAATCAACTTCCATAAAGATTTACCACCTTGGAAACCCAGTGGGAGTCACTATGAGTTGTAATCAACTCTATGGCAGTGGGTTTTAAATAGAATTTAGCTACATTGTCAGTTGCACTCCAAAAATGTCTCCAATTATATATTTTCATTAGGTTAATTAGCTAATCTCCTCCCAGGTGAACTAAACAGTGCAAGGCTTGAGCAAGAAACACTTGTAAACTGGCCTTTCGGCTCCTCCCATGTGTCATTTTTTCCATTTATTTGGTAGTCGTCTTTTCTCCAAGTCTTTTGTTCTTCTTTAGGAGCATGAATTTAATGAGCTACTAAATTTTGCCAAAAACGACTGCTTTAAATCTGTAAGTCTATAATATGCTCCAGAGTTAAACTACTTACAAATTTCACCACTAGTAAGAGAACCTTTTCTTTCCTTGATTGGTGTCATCAGAATGAGTAGAGACTAGGAAGGTAGACATGTAGGACAGGATCCTATTACATGGTAGAACATTCCAGTAAAATCATCCCACATGTACTTTTCCATATGGCAGTCTAAGACCTGCAAATGTAAGTGGGCATCCTGAAAATTATTAAATCAAAATATGAAATGACCATGACACCATTATCTTGCCCTGTGGTCTAAACCACAAATTAGTGATTGTGTCTTGCTTGTAAGCCAAGTCTTTCCAAACTTGAATATTAGATTTAGGAGCCTGATTTTGATAGGTGTATAAAAATATTAGAGCTGCCTGGATGTTTATCCCATCACTTATAATGTTATCATATGTAGGAGCCTTATAATCCTGTCTTTTTCACCAAAGTACCTTTGGTGAAAGAGTGGTAAACCCTTAAGAGTCAGGATTTTTTTGCAGTTAAGTCAGTCAAATTAATTCTTTTAATTTATTCAGTTTAAGGGAGACATTTAGGTTGATGAGGCTGAATTTTTTTCACAGCAATTTCAGAGGAGAGCTTCTAAGAGGTCTGCCAGTAGAGGGCTCTTTTTTAATGTTTGCCAGAGGATATGAAGAACCCTCTCCATTTCAATAGTAAGCCAAAATCATTGGTAACCCCCAAAACATACCCTGAATCATTATAAATATTTTCCAATCATCTGGAAACCAGTTGTTGTTGTTGTTATGTGCCATGGAGCTGGACCCGACTCACAGCGACCCCTCCTTGGGTTTCCGAGGCAGTATTACTACGGAAGTAGATTGCTGCATCTTCCTTCCAAGGAGTGGCTGGTGGGTTTGAACCGCCAGCCTTCTGGTTAGCAGTCAAGTGCCTTAGGCACTACGCTACCAGATCTCCTGGAAACCAGGTGGCAAGCCCTTACGAGTGCAATCAACTCATCTTATGCTGAAGTAACTTCAGGGAAAGGGCTACTTTCTTGGACTTCTGTAGGAGTAGTAGCAGTGAATCCTCCCTGGTTTTGAGAGCTGGTGGGATCAAGATCCATCTAAAAACATAACTAAATTGGTGTTAGAAAGGAGGGTTTCTTGTCAATCCTGTTGGAATGACAAAATCTGCTAAGTCTAAACAACCATGTGTTGGAATAAACAACTGGGTGGTGGGAAATCATTACCACTGAGATGAGGTAAAAATGTATCTGTGATTAAAGAAGTTATTGTGTGCAATTTGATATCAGAGGCTACTAAGAGAAAGACTTCATAAGAAGTTAACCTCCTGTCTGAAACACGTGAGGTTAAGCTTGAATTTCAAGTGATTGATACTGCATGGGAGACATAGACACAAGGAATTTCTGAGAAACCATGTCCGTGGTACTCGCAACCAGTTTTGCAGTTGTAGAAACTACCCTAGACATGTGGGTAGCCTAGCAACTGGGCCTAATTGGATACTATAATAACTTACAGGTCTCTGTTGTATTCTGTTTCTGGGTAAAGATCCTTAAGGCATTTCCAGAAATCTCATGAACAGGTGGAGTGTTGACAAAAGAGGGGAAGACCCTCAACGAGGTGGATTGACACGGGTGGTAGTGGTGATGGGCTCAAGTGTAGGAAGAATCATGAAGCTGGCTCAGGACTGGGTAGTGTTTCTTTCTGCTCTGCATAGGGTCACCATGAGTTGGAGATGATTCAATGGCACCTAACAACAACTACAACATGAACAGAAAGTGAAAACTCTAGGTTCTAATTAGGAAACCATAAGCTAAGTGGATTTATGCCTCTTTTAACAGTGTTACGGCATTTAGGCCATCTTCAGAAAGCTGAAAAGGATCAGATGCTGAATCTTTCAACTATGTATAAATGGGTTGAGCCTTTAAAGAAAAATTAGATATCTAAGTTCCACAAAAGTTTCAAAGTCCTGAGAATCCCCACCCCCTCTCTGTTTTTTCCTTTTATTATGGTATTAGGAATAAGAAAAGCTGTAATTTCTTTTCTTTTATGATCAATAATGATTCCTTTTGCTGATATTATATGTCCCAGATAGTTTGCAGAAGGTTAGGCCAATTGTACCTTTTCTCTGAATATCATCTACCCCTCAAAGACTAAATGTTGTAACAGTGGGACACTACTGTTACAATCAGTAGCTTATTGAGAATTCGAGCACATCAACAGTTCATCTACATATCATAAGGTGGACTACCGAATAAAATGTAAAAGTTGCAAGGTGGCATGTAAAATTTAATAAAAATATATAGGAGATTTTGTAAAATATTGTGGTGTAATAATCCATGCATGTTGTTTTATCTTCTCAGATGAAAGTGAATACACATTGACAATTACAGTGCTGAAGAAAGCACTATGAAGCTACTATTTAATGTGATTAGTTTCTGGTGTAAATTGAGGTAAAGTGGGAGCAGCGAAATTACTATTTTATATATGTTGTTGTTGTCGTTAGGTGCTGACAACTTGTCTTCTACTCATAACGACCCTATGTACAACAGAACAAAACACCACCCGGTCCCATACCAGCTCTGCAATCCCTGCTATACTTGAGCCCATAACCTCAGCCCTGTGTTAATGCATCTTGTTAAGGGCCTTCCCCTGTTCTGTCAACACTCCACCTTACCAGGCATGACATCCTTCTCCAGGGAATGGTCCCTTTCTGACAATATGACCAAAGTAGATTAGATGAAGTCTGGCCATCCTCGCTTCCAAGGAGCATTCCGGCTGCACTTCCTCCAAGACAGCTTAGTTCTTTTAGTAGTCCATGGTACTTTCTGCATTTTTTGCCAGCACCACAACTCAAAAGCATCAATTCTTCTTCAGTATTCCTTATTCACTGTCCAGCTCTCACATGCATATGAAGTGATAGAGAATATCATGGCTTGTGTCAGGTTCACCCTAGTCCTCAAGGAGACATCTTTGCTCCTCAGCACTTGAAAGAGGTCTTTTGCAGCTGACTTTCCCAGTACTATATGTCATCTGATGTCCTGACTGCTGCTTCCATTGACGTCAATTTTAGAACCCAGCAATGTGAAGTCTTTCACAACCTCAATCTTTTCTCCGTTTATCATGATGCTGCTTTTTCATCCTGTTGTGAGGATTTTTGTTTTCTTTATGTTGAAATTTAATCTATACTGCAGACTGTAGTCTTCAGTTTTCATCAGTAAGTGCTTCAAGTCATCCTCACTTTCAGCAAGCAAAATTATGTTATCAGCATATTGCAGGTTGTTAATGATTCTTCCTACAATTTTGATGCCATATTCTTCTTCATATCATCCAGCTTCTCAGATTATTTGCTCAGCGTATAGATTGAAAAAGTATGGTGAAAGGACACAACCCTGATTCACTCCCTTCTTGACTCTAAACCATGCAGTGTCCCTTTGTTCCATTCAAATGACAGCCTCCTGGTCTATGTACAGGTTCCTTATGAGTACAATTAAGTGTTCTGGAATTCCCATTCTTCTCGATGTTATCCACAATTTGTTATGATCCACACATATGGTTTTGCATAGTCAATAAAACACAAGTAAACATCTTTCTGTAATTCTTTGCTTTGAGCCAAGATCCATCTGACATCGGCATAATAGCCCTTGTTCCACATCCTCTTCTGAATCCAGCTTGCACTGCTGGAAGTTCTCTGCCAATGTACTGCTGCAACTGTTTTTAAATTATCTTCAGTAAGATTTTACTTGCATGCAGTATTAGTGATATTGTTCGATAATTTCACCTTTTTGTGGGATCACCTTTCTTTGAAATGGGTAAAAATATGGATATCCTCCAGTCAGTTGGCCAGGTAAGCTGTCTTCCAAATCTCTTGGCATAACTGAATGAGTGCCTCCAGCAGGGCATCTGTTTGTTGAAACATCTCAGTGGGTATTCTGTCAATTCCTGGAGCCTTGTTCTACAACAATTGCTTCTGTGCAGCTTGGACTTTTTCCTTCAGTATCATTCATTCTTGATCATATGCCACCTCCTGAAATGGGTGAACATCAACCAGTTCTTTTTGGTACAGTGACTGTGTGTATTCCTTCCATTTCTTTTGATTCTTACTGCATAATTCAATATTTTGTCCATAGAAACTTTCAATATTGCAACTTGAGGCTTAATTTTTTTTTTTCCTCAGTTCTTTCAGCTTGAGAAATGCTGAGCATGTTCTTCCCTTTTGGTTTTCTAACTCCAAGTCTTTGCACATTTCATTTTAGTAATTGACTTTGTCTGCTCAAGTTTCTCTTCAAAATATTCTGCTCAGCTCCTTTATCTTGTCACTTCTTCCATTTACTTCGGCTACTCTCCATTCCAGGGCAAGCTTCAGTGTCTCTTCTGTCATCCATTTTGGTCTTTTGTTTTTTTTCCCCCCTCATCTTTTTAATGACCTCTTGCTCTCTTCCTGGATGATGTTCTTGATGTCATCCCATAATTCTGGTTATCAGTCATTGGTGTTCAACACATCAAATCTATTCTTTAGATGGTCTGTAAATTCAGGAGGGATATATTCAAGGTCATATTTTGACTCTCATGGACTTGTTTTAATTGTCTTCAACTTCAAGTTGAACTTGTATATGTGCAGTTGATGGTCTGTTCTACAATCAGTTCCTGGTTTGTTTTGGCTGAAGATATTGGCCTTTTCCATTGCCTGTTGCCACAGATGTAGTCAATCTGATTTCTGTGTATTCTCTCTGGCAAATTTCCCAAGTATAACCACCGTTTGTGTTGTTGAAAAATGGTATTTGCAATGAATAAGTTGTTGTTCTTGCAAAATTCTATCATGCAATCTCCAGCATTATTTCTGTCACCAAGGCCAAATTTTCCATCTACCTGTGGTTCTTTTTTGTTTCCAACTTTTGCATTTCAGTCACCAGTGATAATTATCACATCTTGATTGCACGTTCACTCAATTTCACATTGCAGAAGTTGATAAAAATCTTCAATTTCCTTATCTTTGGTGATTGGTGCATAAATTTGAATAATAGTCATATTAACTGGTTTTCTTTGTAGACATATGGATATTATCCTATCACTGAAAACATTGTACTTCAGGGCAGATCTTGAAATTTCCTTTGTGATGATGAATGTCATGCTACTCCTCTTCACATTGTCATTCCCGACATAGTAGATCATATGGTTGTCTGATTCAAAATGGCCAAAGCCAGTCCACTTCAGCTCACTAATGCCTAGGATATCAATCTTTATGCATTCCATTTCATTTTTGACAACTTCCAATTTTCCTAGATTCACACTTCGTGCATTCCATGTTCCAAATATTAAGGAATGTTTGCAGCTGTTTCTCATCAATGTGAGTCATGTCACATCAACAATTGGATGTCTCAAAAGCTTTACTTTTTCCATATCAGTAAGATTGGTTCTACTCTGATGATGCAGCACTTTCCCAGTCTTATTCTGAGAACCTTCCAACCTAAGTGGATCATCGTCCAGCACTGCATCAGTGTTTCTGGGCTATTTATATAGTTGTCTAGTAATGTAACAGACAGTGTTTCCTGCTATTCGTAAGGTGTTCCCTAGTCAATTCTTTCAGAAGTGGATGGCCTCTTCCTTCTTCTGAATCTGTCTCAGTCTGCAAGCTGCGCTGAAACCGTGCTCCATGTGCAACCCCACTGTCATTTGAAACAGCAGTGGCACAGCCTCAAGCCTCACAGCAACATGCCACCAGAGCATGACAAACTGACACACAAGTTTGTCTCCATTAGCTGTTCTCCACCCTCCCATTACCAGGATCCCTGACACTTACTTACTCTGTCCTGATGTCATGACTCCTTTCCTTTCCTCACCACTTTTCCTGCTGCTTGGGGGTTGGGCCTGGGTCCCTCCCCTTACCTGGATGCCTCTGCCTCTTGCTCACTCTGCTCTGGATGCACTGGCTTTCCTTTCTCCTCCACTTTTCCTGCTGCTTGGGGATTGAGACCTGGGTCCCTCCCCTTACCTGAATCCCTCTACTGCTTGCTTGCTCTGTCTTGGATGTCCTGGCTTTCCTTTCCTTTCCGCTCCACTTATATATAATTGTGTACAAATCTCCCTCCCTGGGTCCCAGTTGTCTTTACAGGAAAGACAGGAGCATGGCAGGGTTTTGTGTAGGGTATTATTAGACCCTTGTTCAAAAAGTCTTGAAGAACAGGTAATAAATCTTCTTAGCTTCTTTTTTTCAAGGGATAGTAGGATGCTTTTTGTAGAGACTTAGAAGTTCTGATTGCATTTTAGTAGGATCTCCCAACAAACATGGTCAACATCCATGGCAGTAATAGTCAAGGGAATTTTGGGATCTAAACATAGCTTGTTAACAAAGGAAGAAGGAATAAGGGAGGTTTCCTTGAGTTAAGTAAGCGTATAGCATGTAGGAAAAAATATCTTCCTCTAACTCATTCTTCTATGTCTGTATATTTCTCCAGGAGCACTAAAAGTATTTTCCCATCTTCATTAAAGTATATGTTACAATCACATTTTGATTGAAAAGTTTGTTCCAGTTAAATTTACTGGAATATCTTTACTAAGCAAGAAAGGGTGCATATCTATAATGGAACTGAAGGAAACAGGAATACGTTGGGAATGGGGTCAAAATTTGTTTTTGATTTGTTACTCCCATAACCTTGGAGGTTTTTCTACTCCTGGGTAGAGGCTTTTGTGAAAATGTGGGGTTAAGAGCCAAAAGAGTGGTATCTGTGTCAATTAAACATTTGAAAGTTTCTCCATTAATTTGAATAGTTTTTCTGCTTGGGAATTTAGTTCCACTACCAATAAACCCCCTATATATTCTCCCAAAGACTTTTCATTTGGTGTCAAATTTAGGGGTTGAAGGTAAGACTCTAGTCTTATTATTTTTCCATTTAAGGCAATCTTTCTTAAAATGCCCAGGCTTTTTACAATGAAAGCATGTAATAGGAAGAGAGGCTGATGCATGGTTCAGTGACACCCCCACAAACATAGGAAAAAAGTCCCTTCGTAGCTTGAACTTGGAGCAGCCATAATGGCAAAGCCATAAATTTAGTTTGCTCCACCTGGGTAGCCACTATTGGCTTGGGGGTAATAGCTTTGAAGTATCTCGTGGCTAAAACATTAGGCTGCTAGTCAGAAGGGCAGAGACTTGAAATTACCAGATGCACTGTGGGAGAAAGATGAGGCAGTCTGTTTCTGTAAAGATTTACAGCTTTGGAAACTCTACTGGGCAGTTCTACTCTCTCCTACAGGGTTGCTGTGGGTCAGAATTGAATCAATGGCTGTAGGCTTTTGGAGTTTTATGAGCTAAAACCACAAATTCAGCCCAGGAGTAAATTTCCTTGCTAGGTTTCCTGCTTAACTAGTACTAAGAATTTTGGGTGAATTTCAGAAACAAACACCACACTGAAAACTGCTGAAGTGCTCAGTCTTTGGGGTCCAAATTAGAATATTACCTTAATTTTTTTTAATATAATCTCTCTTGATAATCATAAGCAGTTTCACCTTTCTGTTGAGTACACGAATGTACTCTTATCCACCCTACAAATGAAGGAAAAGCTTTTTAAAGATCTTCATGTAGATTTTTTTCCCCCTTCCTCTTGAACTACTGTAAGTATTGTTCAGGAGTCTTACTGGGATCTTAAGCAAGAGTTTATTAAATAAGCATTCTTCAATTCAGCATGTTCTAGCCATGTTTGGCCATCTTCTACACTCATTATCTTGTGAACTAATGGAATTAAATCAGGAAATCTAGGATAATATGCATCAGTAAGCATCCTGAATTCTTTAGCAAATTTGTGACGCTTCTTCCACACATTTGGGAATAATTTACCAATACTTTGTAATTCAATGTGGGACTGGGGGACAAAGGACACACTGTTAGTTTCTTTGGAAATTTCTCCACTTCTATTGGCCACCCCTGATGATACTGAACAAATTTTACAAGCATCTCTGGCAGGAGTTTCTCTTCAGAATCAATGGGGTAGCAGGGGAGTACAAGCAAAGTGTTAGAGGAGGATAAGATAGAAAATAAGGGTAAAGAGAAGTAGTGGAGGGAGAAGCCAGCAGAGGAAAAAGAGGAGTAACATCTGAAGGAGTAATTAAAGGGGAGAAATCAGCAGTCATAGAGTTGCTTAAATGTTTACATGTTCACAGAGCTCTGATGGGCAATGCCACATCTAAAAATGAGGCTAGACCCCCCCCCTTGACTACTCCAGTAGCTTAAATATACAAGCATTATGATCCCATCACTGTTTCATAAGTGAATTACAAAGAAATCTTTAGAAAGATCTAAGAAAGCAGAACAGATCAAAGAATTATAATTCTAAAAAAAAAAAGTTGTTTTTTCCCCATAATACCATTTTTTTTTTTTTACAACTCCAATTTTTTTTTTTTTTTTTTTTAATTGTAGCTCCTTGATTTGTTCAGCTTTCTTGGATACATTTTCCAATAGGGAAGATATTCTACTTTCCTGATGTTTTTGGAAACTCCAAAATATCAAAATGAATTGGCACTGTCACTTCTTTACGTAGGAACTCAGCTTCTAATTTTCTGCATTAAAAAGTGAGCTTCTTGGGTCAAAACTGCCCCATCTCAGCCACTGGCTTTCTAAAGATTTCTTGGTAATTTACTTATGAAACAGCAATGGGATCATAATGCTTGTATATATAAGCTGCTGGAGTACCCAAGGTGGGGGGAACTAGCCTCATTTTTAGATGCGGCATTCCACATTTTATCAAGTATCAACACATGTTTCTTATTATACAACAAGGTTGGGCTATCTACTTCCATAGTGATACTGTCTGGGAAACCCAAAGAGGGGTTGCTATGAGTCGAAACCAACTTGACAGCAGTGGATTTGGGTTTTTTGGTATGAAATCCCCTAATTAGCACACATAGAGAAAGAAGAGAAAAGAGCAAAAGTTACAGCTGTATTAACAATTATTGGCCACTGGATGTCAGTACAGTCAAGACTAACTCTTTTTTTTCCATGTTGTTGTTGTTGTTATTTGCCGTCGAGTCGGCCCCGACTCATAGCGACCCCTCCTTGGGTTTCCGAGGCAGTATCACTACGGAAGTAGGATTGCCCAACCTTCCTTCCGAGGAGTGGCTGGTGGGTTTGAACCGCCAGCCGTCTGGTTAGCAGGCAAGTGACTTAGCCACTATGCTAGTGCTCTGCTTATTGGTGGTGATGGTGCCATCAAGTCGGCTCCAACTCATAGCAACCCTATGTACAAGAGAACTAAATACTGCCCAGTCCTGCACCAGCCTCATGATCCCTACCTCAGCTTATCTTCGCAGCCATGTGTCAATCCATCTCATTGAGGGATTTCCCTTTTGTCATTGACTCTCCACTTTGCCAAGCATGATATCCTTCTCCAGGGAATGGTCCCTTCTTACATGACCAAACTAGGTCAGAAAAAGTCTGGCCATTCTCTCTTCCAAGGAGCTTTCTGGCTGCACTTCTTCCAGGAAAGATTTGTTAGTTCTTTGGCAGTTCATGGTACTTTCAGTATAATTTGCCAACACCACAACTCAAAAGCATCAATCCTTCTTTGGTTTTCCTTATTCATTGTCCAGCTCTCACATGCATATGAGACCATTGGAAATACAATGGCTTGGGTTAGGCTCACCTTAGTCTTCAGACATATCTTTGTTTTTCAGCACTTTAAAGAAGTCTTTTGCAGCAGATTTGCACAGTGCAATATGTCTTCTGATGTCTTGACTGCTGCTTCCATTAGTGTTAATTGTGAAACCAAGTAATATTACATTTTTTGACAACTTCAATCTTTTCTCCATTTATTGTGAGGCTGCTTATTGGTCCAGTTGTGAATATTTTTATTATCTTTATGTTGAGATATAATCCATACTGCAGACTGTAGACTTTAATCTTCATCAGTAAGTGATGCCCAGCAGATGGGCTGAAATCTGGAAGTAGAAAGGAAAATAATTTTATAGTAAATCTTAATTTTAAGGAAAGTCTTCAAATTCAGCAATGCTGAGGCTTTGGGATTGGGAGGACTCAACGCGGGCCACCACTAACAACAAGGAAGATGGCTAGAGTATAAGGGGCTCTTGCAGTACCGTTTAAGTGTGGAGCTCAATGACTTTCTGATGCAGTCACTGATTTGTTGCCTTTGAATCCTGCTGATTATGCCACTGAAATGTCCTAGAATGAAGACTTCCACGATATGAAATTGAAAGATTTCTTGAAAGTCCAGACACAACCTGGACCGGGAAAAAGTCCATATTTACAGTGAAGATGGCTGCTCCACCAGAAAGAAAGAGGCCAGCATACTTATACAGTCAAAGCAGAAACTAAAGTTACAACATCCTGATTGGCTGAAAGACAGCCAGGAGTGTTGAAGGGGCAGTATCTGAGAGTGATGACTTAGCAGCAAATTTTGGATAACATATAGGTGTGATTATATGATTGGTTAAATGCATAATATTCCAAGTATATGTGTTCTTCACTTAATTACAGGATAGTCACAGGACAATGGCATGACAGGTTTTTCTTGGAACATGCTGTTAAATTGTTTTCTTAAGCTCGTTTGTTCCTGAGGATCCATTGTATAGAAGAATTACTGATAACATTGTGCATCAAGAACCTTTAAGCATGGGCTATCACATCCTACATCTGCTGAGCACAGAAGAAAACTCTCTGGAATTAGCTAGTGACATCATGCATCTGCCAGACCACATAGAAGAAAATGTTTACTTCAGGGTATAGGATTTAGATTAACACAAAAGTTAGTGAAACTACTGTCAGAAAAAGCAGTTTTAAAATTCAGCATGGATTCTAGGCTACCACATCCTACATCTGTTGAGCATAAAAGAAGGACTCCTTAGGAATAGCTTGTGGCATGTTGCATCTACCAGACCACAGAGAAGAAAATATTTCAAATTATGAACAAGTAGCTTAAACTGTAAATAAAATGGGAAAAGAATAATATACTACAGGACTATCTGTCATTCCATAAAACAGGTACATTTTTTTTAAATCTCAACTTTCTCTTTAGTCTCTTACTATATATAAAGGAACAATATTTCTATAATATTAAATAAAAGTGCTTTTCTTTACCTATAATGCCAGTCTCACAACCATCATCCTCCATTCTACCACAAATCCCATAAAAGACATTTATTATTTGAGGAAGATATTGGCTCGTTCCTCAACCAAAGTCATCATTGCTTAGTTTGGCATCTGAAAGCTGATCTTTTTACATTCCTAGAGAAATAATAATTTAGAAAGCCATACTTTATTAAGAAAGAAAAACATATTTTGAATTCCATAAGGTTTCCTTTAATATATCAAGATGCTACCCTAGCTGACTTGAATAAAAGAAACTTACTTGGTAGAATCATAGAATCTTACTAAGAATGTTGACATGGACAGCCCTGATTTTTGCCTTTTGTTCAGATGTCCCATCCAGTTTAATACTTGCCCTTCCTTTTTATTTTTTAAGTGTTCTAGAATAGGCACATGTATAGAGATGAAAAATTATTAGTGTTTACTAGGGATGAAAGGGAGGGAGAAAGGGTGAAGTATTGTTTAGGAAAGATTGAGTCTCTGTTTATGGTGATGGAAAATTTTGCAATAGATATCGGTGATGGTTGCAAATCATGATTAATGTAATTAGTATTAAATATACACACAAAAAATATTGGGTCAGCAAAGGTAGTTTACATATCTTTACAATATTTTTCAATGTCTCAGTTTGAATCTAGGTTGTATATTTACCTTAAATATTCTTACATTTAAGGAGGTAAGTAGAATGTAGGGAAAAAAAAAAAAGTCCCAACAAAATACTGAAAGAAAAAACAAAGCCCTTCTATTGTTAAAAAAAGAGAGAGAAGAAAAAGAGGATACAAGAATAAGACATCAGATGTACGTGCCCCCCTTTCTTGCTACCTCTCTTGAGGGCCAACCTGATGGTAGATATATCCAAATAGACTTATAGTAGCAAAGTAATGCATGTGCATTTTAGGGTGAAAGGTAAGTGACAAGTTTGCATCTTACTTCTTAGAACAGAATCTTGGAAAGTAGTTAAATCTTTGAAGAACTTATATAATCAGCAAGATGCAACATAGTGTTGCCCACTATTAGATTTGAAATGGCTGACAGAGTATTTCCAACTCCATACAAACTACAGATGATAAAATGGGAGATTCCAATGTTACCATGTAAATAATAACACACTTAGGATTGCTGGGAAAAACACAAAAATAAAAAAACTGTTTTGGACTAGAGTAATGCTGGGTTGAACTATGAAATCTCAGACTAAATTGAGGAATAGCAGGCTTTAGCAATAAAGACCAGAACCACCAGACTACAGAAGAAACCTACCCATGGACTAACTATTCTTTTCTGCTACCAGAGTAACAGAAACTTTCCTCTAACATCCACAAACCATCTTGAGAAGGACAATAGGGAAGAAAGACTTCTTAAGAGAGGTGAGAAAACACCGATTGGGAGTTTGGTGTTTGACTAGGTAGGCATCTCATTGGTTGGAGACTATGAATGTTCTTGTATGCTGTATCTTTATATATATGTGTGTACACAAACACACAGAGACATGCATCCTTCTTAATATAAGTTTATTTGGTTAAAAAATATAAATATAAAAGGTTGACAGTGTAAGAGATTTTAGAAAATATCTAGATCACCTTGCAGGAAAATTGAAGATGATGTTGAAGTTGAATGAATTGCCAAAGGTCACATGATGAATAAGCAAACAAAAATAATCAAAAAGTAACACTTCAATAAAAACTGTTGAATAACCATATCACTGCTTTTTCACATAGAAAAGAGTAGAATAAAGTCACTCATTTTTTCATTATTGCCAAGATAGAATTAATTACTTCAGTTTTTTTTAATCTCACAAATATTTAATCCCATTGTGTGCCAGGATCACAATGACTAATTTATTTTTTTTATTACTATTATTTTAAATTTTATTGTTCTTTGGTTTTAAATTTACAGAGAAAGTTTTGTTTTGCATTCAACATTTCATGTACATTTGATTTCATGCCTCAATTACCATCCGGCCTGTAACAAACTCTCCTCCCCTCCTGTCTCCATGACTGCCCCCTCCCTATACCCTTCTTAACTATGCACTCCTGTCTGTCCAGCTTTCCCTCTATGTGAATGCTGCCCCTCTGGTGCTCCATGGCCGATTGCTCCAAGGGGTGTAACTCTCTAGAGTAGGTGGGTGCATAGCCGTGGGGTAGGTGTTCAGCATGTAGGACTTCCCTCTGTTGGGCTGAGATCCAATTCATGGGAGTGAGTCCAATTCCAGTAATTTAAATTGAAAGAGGATTCAAATATGTTCTCTTTCCTTGTTGTTGTTGTTGTTATATGCCATCAAGTGGGACCCAATTCATAGCGACCCCTCCTTGGGTTTCCGAAGCAGTATCACTACAGAAGTAGGTTGCCCCATCTTCCTTCCGAGGAGTGGCTAGTGGGTTTGAACTGCCAGCCTTCTGGTTAGCAGTCAAGTGCCTTAGCCACTATGCTACCAGAGTTTACAATTTACTATCAGAGTTAGAAATGCAGAGAGAAAAAAAATAAGAAAAATTGTCATACAAAAAGAGAAAATACATGTGTATATGATTGTTGTTCTTATATGCATTCCAGTCAGCTCTGATTCATGGGAGCCGTAAGGACAACAGGAAAAAAAAAAAAAAACACTTCCCGCTTCTGTGCCATCCTCATAGTATTTGCTGTGCTTGAGCTCAATGTTGCAGCCACTGCATCAATCCATCCTGTTGTGGTTCTTCCCATTTTTTTTGCTAACCCTCTACTTTACCAAGTGTGATATCCTTCTCCACAGAATGGGCCCTTCTGACACATGACCAAAGTACACGAGAATTCTTATCATTCTCACTTCTAACAAGCATTCCAGCTATATTTCTTCTAAAACATCTCTGGCAGTCAAAGTATTTTCAGTATCCTTGATGAATACCACAATTCAAAGGCAACAACATTTCTTTGGTCTTCCTTGTTCATCATTCAGCTTTCACATGTATGTGAGGTGATTGAACATATCACGGCTCAGCCAGGCATGTGATGCATGTGAAAGTAGGACAATGAATAAGGAAGACTGAAAAAGAATCACTGCCTTAAACTGTATTGTTGATGAAGAATACTGAAAACACCATGGACTGCCAGAAGAACAAACAAATTTTTTCTAGAAGAAGTGAAGCCAGAATTCTCCTTGCAAATGAGAATAGTCAGATATTGTCTTACTTACTTTAGTAGGTGACTTCATGTTTAGTCCATTTCAGACTCCAGAAGTTGTTATAAATCTTCAATTTTTTCATCTTTTGCTTTAGTGGTTGGTGCATAAATCTGAATAATAGTAGTAGTAACTCCAACCATTCCTCTGTCAGTTGGTTGTACTGTGGTGCCTTGTGAGTTGCTGTGAGGCTGGATGCTATGCAACTGGTATTTCAAATACCAGCAGGGTCACACATAGTAGAGAGATTTCAGCAGAGCTTCCAGATTAAGACAGACTCGGAAAAAGAAATGGGCCATCCACTTCTCAAATAATTGCCCAGTGAAAACCTGATCAATAGCAGTGAAACACTGTCTGATATTTTATTGGAAAATTTTATGACTAGCCCTAAAATACTGCCTGCTACAGTGCTGGAAGACAAGCTCCTCGGGTTGAAAGGCATTCAAAATATGATTGTGGAAGAGCTACCTCCTCAAAGTAGAGATGACCTTAGTGATCTGGATGGATCTGGATGATTTCAGATTGTCCATTTACTGATGTGGCATGACTCCAAATGAGAAGTAACAGCTGCAGATGTCCATTAATAATCGGAACATGGAATGTATGATGCATGGATCTAGGAAAACTGGAAGTAGTCAAAAAAGGAAATGGAACTTATAAAGATCAATATCCTAGGCATTAGCGAGCTGAAATGAACTGTTTTTGGCCATTGTGAATCAGACAACTATATGATCTACTATGCCACCCACTACCATCGAGTCAGATGAGACTCACAGTAACCCCTCCTTGGGTTTCTGAGGCAGTATCACTACAGAAATTGATTACCCAACCTTCCTTCCAAGGAGTGACATTGATCTACTATGCCAGGAATGAAAAATTGAAGAAGAATATAATGGCATTCATCGTCTCAAAGAATGTTTCAGGATCTATCCTGAAGTATAATGCTGTCAGATAATATCCATACACCAACAAAGACCAATCAATACTACTATTATTCAAATTTATGCACCAACCATGAAAGACAAAGATGAGGAAATTGAAGATTTTTACCAACTTGTGCAGTCTGAAATTGACCAAACATGCAATCAAGAAAGATTGGTTAGCACTGGTGACTGGAATGCAAAAGTTGGAAACAAAGAAAAGTCACCGGTACTTGGAAAATGTGGCCTAGATAGAAATAATATTGGAACTCTGATGGTGTAATGCTTAAGGCATTTGACTGCTAACCAGAAGGCTGTCAGTTCAAACCCAACAGCCACTCCTCAGAAGTGAGGTTGGGCAATCTACTTCCATGGTGATATGTTATGTTATGTTATGTTATGTTAGATGCTGTCAAGTCATCTCCTACTCATAGTGACACTATGCACAGCAGAACAAAACACCACCTGGTCCCATACCTGCTCTGAGAATCCTGCTATACTTGAGATTATCGCCACAGCCCCTGTGTCAATCCATCTCATTGAGGACCTTCCCCTCTTTCATCAACCCTCCACCTTACCAAGCATGTCATCCTTCTCCAGGGAATGGTCCCTTCTGACAACATGATCAAAGTAGATGAGATGAAGTCTGGCCATCCTTGCTTCCAAGGAGCTTTCCAGCTGCATGTTCTCCAGGACAGATTTGTTAGTTTCAAATACTTTAAGCATTCTTTGCCAGCACCCCTACTCAAAAGCATCAATTCTTTGGTCTTCCTTATTCATTGCCCAGCTCTCACATGCATAGGAGGCAATAGAAAATATCATGGCTTTTGTCAGGCACACCTTAGTCCTCAAGAAGACATCTTTGCTCTTCAGCACTTGAAAGAGGTCTTTTACATCAACCTTGCCCAGTACTATACATCATCTGATGTCCTGGCTGCTTCTTCCATTGACATTGATTGTAGAACTAAGCAATGTAAAGTCTTTGATAACCTTAATTTTTTCTCCATTTATTGTGACACTGCTTATAGGTCCAGTTGTGAGTATTTTTGTTTTCCTTATATTGAGATGTAATCCATACTGCAGAGTGCATTCTTCAATCTTCATCAGTAAGTGTTTCAAGTCATCCTCACTTTCAGCAAGCAAAGTTGTGTTGTCAGCGTTTTGCAAGTTTTAATGATTCTTCTTCCAATCTTGATGCCATGTTCTTCTTCATATAGTCCAGCTTCTCAGATTATTTGCTCATCATATAGATTGAATAAGTATGATGAAAAGATACAACTCTGACACACTCTATTCTTGATTTTAAACCATGCAGTTTCCCCTGTTCTGTTCAAACAACAGCCTCCTTGTCTATGTGCAGGTTCCTCATGAGCAAAATTAAGTGCTTCAGAATTATCATTCTTCTCAATGTTATGATTTTGTTATGATCCACACAATCAATTGCTTTTGCATAGTCAATAAAACGCAAGTAAACATCTTTCTGGTATTCTTTGCTTTGAGCCAAGATCCATCTGACAACAGCAATGATATCCCATGTTCCATGTTGTTGTGGTTACTTAGTGCCACTCTGACAGAAATATACCATAAATGGGACAGCCTTAACAAATATGAGTTTATTCTCTTACAATTTGGAGGCTTTAAAGTCCAAGTTCAAAGTGCCAGGCTCTAGGGGCTGGGTGAAAACCCTTCAACCTTGGGGTCCAGCTCTGTCTCCTGCTCCCAGCCCACTGGAGCTAGAGGTTGTTCTTCACTCAGACAGCTGTTGGCTGCTGAGGCTGAGAAGCCCAAGGATGACAAGTAAAAATGCACAGTCCCAACATTACCAAATCACATGGCAGGCCATTAATTTAAGTCCATTGTAAGTCCCACGGTTGGCAGAGCAATGCAAGGTTGGCTGCTGAACAACGACAGAGCTACATGCAGGGTCCAAGTGTGCCATAGGCTAGAGAAGATTACCAAAAGTGCTTCATATATACAGGAAGCAGACCACATACCCAAAGCAGCTACTCAGCTGCTTGTGGTAGATCGCATCATGGAGTTGATTGCCAATCTCATCATGGGGAATAACTGGCACCAGCTGCCCAGCACTCAACCAGGCCCAGCCAAGTTGACACATAAACTTAACCACCACACATGTCCTCCTCTGAATCCA
Source organism: Orycteropus afer afer (assembly GCF_000298275.1). Taxonomy (NCBI): domain Eukaryota; kingdom Metazoa; phylum Chordata; class Mammalia; order Tubulidentata; family Orycteropodidae; genus Orycteropus; species Orycteropus afer. The sequence continues at coordinate 1,629,748 of NW_006922096.1, read as the reverse complement.
GCTTGCACCTCTGGAGGTTCTGTCAATATACTGCTGCAACCACTTTTGAATTATCTTCAGTAACATTTTACTTGTGTGAGATACTGATATTATTCTATACTTCCCACTTTGTGGGATCATCTTTCTTTGAAATGGGTACAAATATGGATCTCTTCCAGTCAGTTGGCCAGGTAGCTGTCCTCCAAATCTGTTGGCATAAGAGGGTCTCCAGTGGGCACTGGTTTGATGAAACATCTCAATAGGTATTTTGTCAATTTCTGACGCCTTGCTCTTAGGCTATTCCTTCAGTGCAGCTTCAACTTCTTTCTTCAGTACCATTGGTTCTTGATCATATGCCACCTCTTGAAATGGATGAAGATCGACCAGGTCTTTTTGATGCAATGACTCTGTGTATTCCTTCCATCTTCTTTTGATGCTCCCTACATCATTCAATATTTCACCCATAGAATCTTTTAGTATTGCAACTTGAGGCTTAGTTTTTTTTTTTCCTCAGTTCTTTCAGTTTGAGAAATGCTGAGAGTGTTCTTCCCTTTTAGTTTTCTAATTCCAGATCTTTGCACATTTCATTATAGTAATTGGCTTTGTTGGCTCAAGTTGCTCTTTGAAATCTTCTGCTAAGCTTTTTTGTCTTGTCATTTCTTCCATTTGCTTTAGCTGCTCTCCATTCAAGGGCAAGTTTCAGAGTCTCTTCTGTCATCCATTTTGGTCATTTCATCTTTTCTCATCATTTAATGACCTCTTGCTTTCTTCTTGAAGTCATCCTGAAATTCTTCTGGTTTTCAGTCATTGTGTTCAATGCATCAAATATACTTTTTAGATGGTCTCTAAATTCAGGAGGGATATATTAAAGATCATATTTTAACTCTAGTGGACTTAGTTGTCTTTAATTTCAAGTTGAACTTGCATTGAGCAGTTGATGGTCTGTTCCAGAATTAGATTCTGGCCTTGTTTTGGCTGAAGATATTGAATTTTCCATTACCTCTTACCACAGATGTCAGAAAAGACCCTGAAACTAGCCCTTAAATGGAGAGTTGTTAAAGCAAATGGAAGGGAGAGAGGATGATGTTGTCGTACCTGTAGTTGACACATTTGTTCTCTCTAGCATCTTAATGTCTGAAAAACTAGGTGCAGTATTTTGAAGCAGGGATTCTGGGGCTATCAACAGCTCATTAAGATGGAGAAGACCAGATTTAGTGGAGAAGGAGAAAAAAGAAGAAGAACCAGGATAAACAACCAGGAAAAATAAAAATAAAAGACCCTACCCAGCAGTGGGTGAGATGGTAAGAAAAACATAGAGTAAATAAGAAAGGAGGCACACTGGGGAGCCAATGGTGGCTTCAGGGACTCGGACTACCCACAACAGCAGCTTCTGATGGTAATCTTGGGAAGTGAACCAAGTCAGTGGACAATATTTCTAAGAAACAGAGCAGAAACCCCTCTGGTTTAGGTCACTGCTGAGATGGGAGCAGAAAGGGAGAAGAAAGGAAACATACTCCAAGTAGGTAGGCCCTAGGATGAGCTCATGATGCAAGGCTAGTATCCAGCTCTTTCAGGGCAGCTTTTCAACACAGACAGTTCTAGAACACAGGATCTTTGTGGTTATCTGACCCAAATGGAAAGTAGTGACCCCCTAACCATTGGAGTCTTGCCACTTTTGAACTGCATGTGTGTAACTGACAACAATATGTCATCACTGGCAGCTGTCCAAAGCAGACTCAAAACAAAAAAAGAAAAACACCCAGAACCAGTGGTAGTCATGGAAATGTGGTAAGCAGGACTTGCTACTGGTGTCTTGGTGGGTTTTGTTTTTTTTTCCTTCCTCTTTTTCCCCCTTCTCCCTTCCCTCTCTCAATAGAAGAACGACATTAAGCCAGCACAACATCTGCTCCTCCCAAATCTAAATCCTCTTCACAATGAACAGAGAGAGACCTGCATCAACATTCCCCACAGTGATTCCATCAACACAAAGAAAACTTAAGAGAAACCCAGCACACTTGAATTAATAACCAAAAAAAAATAAAATAAATAAAGCACACCAGCTCCACCCTTGCAAAAATATTTAAACATAAAACCAAGGTAAAACAAATCAATACACAACTAACAGTTAAAGACAATAAACTTCAAAATGTCTAGGAAACAATTGGAAACCTCAAATCAAACAAACAAAAAACAAAATCAGGGTAAGACAATAGAAATAAAATCCCAAACAAAAATCTCATTAAACATGGAGGAAGAGGAGGCAATAGAATTATCTGAGACAGAATTTAGAAGATATGTTTATAGGACTCTACAAGAGCTTAAGGAAATATCAAACAAAAACAAGGAGAATGCAGACAGTACCCTGGAAGAACTCAGGAAAATGATTCAAGAACAAAATAACAAGATTAATACACAATCAGAACTCATACAAAAACAGCAGTTAGAAATCCAGAAGATGAATAATAAAATTACAGGATTACACAACACAGTGGAAACACAGAAGAATAGGCTAGAAGTGGCTGAAGAATGCATTTCCCAGCTAGAAGGTAAATCCTTTGACACCAGCCTGTATGAAGAAAAATCACATCAAATGCTTAAGAGAAATGAAGAGAACCTAAGAGGTATAGGAAATGAAATGCAAAGAAACACCACACACCTCATTGGAATACCAGAACAAGAAGAAGTGAAAAAAACATTGAGAAAATTGTGGAAGATTGCTAACAGAAAATTTCCCCCATATCATGAAGAAAAAAAAAAAAAAAATTGTCCAAGAAACTCAACAAACCCCATGCAGCATAGATCACAAGAGAAAGTCAACAAGATATATCATAATCAAACTCTAAGGCCAAAGACAAAGAAAGTATCCTGCATGCAGCCTGGGAAAAAGGAAATGTCACCTACAATGGACAAACAGTTAGAATCAGCTCTGATTACTCAGCAGAAACCATGCAGGCAAGAAGGCAATGTGATGACATATATAAAACACTAGAGGAAAAGAACTTCCAACCAAAAATTATATATCCAGCCAAATTGTCCATTAAATATGATGGTGAAATCGACATTCTCAGACAAAGAGAAGTTAAGGGATTTTCTGAAAACCAGACCAACCCTACAAGAAATGCTTAAGTCCTTCCAATAGAGAACTCACAACAGAAAACAACAAATTAAAATCAGGACATGTTCTATCAACACTAAAACCAAATCAGAAATAAATGCTTAAATAAGCTCATAAAATATTGTACACACACACACAAAAGAAGTCAATCTACACAAGAAACCAGCAACAAAGCAAATAGAGGGAATAAAAGTTCTAGGTGGAAAACTTCCAAATGGAGAGGAAAATAGGACAAAGTCCTCATAGCACAGACTGTCCAGAATTATAGAGACAAGAATTCACGCAAAGGTAACCACAGAGAAAATTAACAATCCGTAAGCAAACCTAGAAAGAAGGAAAACATTTCGGCTTAGTAAGCACAAAACCAACAATAAAGAGGAAAAGAAAGGAAACACTTGATAACAAAATTAACTCAGCACAGAAAAGTATATGGAGCAAGGAAATCTCCAACAACATGACAAAAAACACAACACATGAGAGCAATCAATTCATACCTATAATTAATTACATTCAATGTGAATGAGCTAAATGCACCAGTCAAGAGAAAGAAAGTAGCAGACTAGGTAAGAAAAGAAGACCCATCGATACGCTGCCTACAATAGACCCACCTTAGACACAAAGACAAAAACAAATTAAAAGTGAAGGGGTGTAAAAAAATACACCAAGCCAATAGTAACCAAAAAAGAGCAGGAGTGATAATAATTTCTGATAAAATATATTTCAAGGTGAAAAACAGCATAAGGGACAAAGAATGACACTATGTGATGCTGAAAAGCTCAATTGACCAAGAAGACATTACTATAATAAATATCTGTGCACCCAATGAAAGTCCTCCAAAATACGTGAAGCAAATACTAACTGAATTGAAAGTGAAAACAGACAACTCTACAGTAGTAGTAGGAGACTTTAACACACCACTTTCAAGCAGGGACAGATCAACTAGAAAAAAACTCAATGAAGATACAGAAGAACTCAACAACACAATCAACCACCTCGACCTCATAGACATATACAGAGCACTCCACCCAACAAAAGCACAATTCTCATTCTTCTCCAGTGCACATGAATCATTCTCCAGAATAGATAATATGTTAAGACATAAAAAAAAGCCTCAATAAATTAAAAAACATTGAAATGCTACAAAGCATCTTCTCAGAACACAATGCTATAAAATTAGAAATTAATAATGGAAAGATCCAGGGAAAAACATAAAACATAAAACATGTGGGAGTTGAATAATATACTGTTCAAAAACTTCTGGGTAATAGAAGAAATAAAGTGTGAAATACAAAAATTCTGAGAAACAAATGGGAATGAAGATAAATCTTACCAAAATCTATGGGACACAGTTAAAGCAATACTCAGAGGTGAGTTTATACCAATAAATACACACACCAATAAATGAAACACAAAACAAACAAACAAACAAACAAAAAAGAGGGAGAAAAATCAACAAAACAAGAAGCTGGTTCCTCTAAAAGATTAACAAAATTGACAAATCTAACAAAAGAAAAGAAAGAGAAGATGCAAATAAAAAGAATAATAAATGAGAAGGGTAACATCACAACAAAATCAATTGAAATACAAAAGATACTGACAGAATATTTTGAGGAACTGTACTCCAACAGATGTGAGAACCTAGAAAAGAAGAACAAGTTTCTAAAAACATAAGACCTACTTAACCTATCCTAGAGGATTATGCAGTGGGATACAGTAAGGGGAGTGAACCCAGGCCATGCCCCAAAGCAGCAAGGCAGGAAAGCAGGGGAAAGGAGAGGAAAAAGGCCAGGGGAAACAGGACAGAGTGAAAAGGCAGCAGTGGGATCCAGTTAGGGGGAGAGAATCCAGGCCTCACCCCAAAGAAGCAAGGTGGAAAGGGGGGGGTAGAAAAAGGCCATGGGGGCTGGGACAGAGCAAGGAGTCAGCAGTGGGATCCAGGTATGTGGAGGAAACCCAGGCCACACCACACAAGCAGCAAGGTGGGAAAACAGGGGAAGGACAAAAAACAGCCAGTGGGGCCAGGACAGAGTGAGGAGAAAGAAGCAGGGATCCAGGTAAGGGAAGGTTGGAGAGGTTTCCAACAGCGAAGGGAGACAAACTTGTCAGTCATTTTGTCCTATTGTGGTGATGTATTGCTGTGAGTCTTCAGGCTGTGCCACTGCTGTTTCAAACACAAAGGGGTGCACATGGTACACAGGTTTCAGTGCAGTTTGCAGACTGAGATAAAGACGAAGGAAGAGGCCATCCACTTCTCAAAGATTGGCCAGGTAAAACCCTATGAATACCGGACAAACACTGCCTGATACATTACTGCACAACTTTATGAATAGTCTGGGAACATTACACAGTACAGTGGAGGAGAATGAGTCACTTTAGTTTGAAACCTCTCAAAATACGACTGAGAAAGAGCTGCATCATCAGAATAAAACCAGCCTTATTGATAGGGATAAGGTAAAGCTTCTGAGACCTCCATTTGCTAACGTGGCATGACTCAAATTGAGGACAAACACCTGCAAACATCCATTAATAACCAGAACATGGAATGTATGATGTATGAATCTAGGAAAATTGGAAGTTGTCAAAAATGAAATGGAACCTATAAAGATTGATATCCTAAGCATTAGTGAGCAGAAATGGACTGGTTATGGGCATTTTGATTGAGACAACCAAACGATCTACTATGTCGGGAATGAGAAATAGAAGAGGAATGGCGTGGCATTCATTATCACAAAGAATGTTTCAAGATTTGTCCTGAAGTACAATACTGTCAGTGATAGGATAATATCCGTACACCTACAAGGAAGACCATTTAGTATAACTATTATTCAAATTTATGTACCAACCTCCAAAGCAAAAGATGAGGAAATTGAAGATTTTTATCAACTCGGCAGTCTGAAATTTGCCAAACGTGCAATCAGATGTGTTAATTATCACTGGTGACTGGAATGCAAAAGTTGGAAACAAAGAAGAATCACCAGTAGTTGGAAAATTTGGCCTTGGTGACAGAAATAATGCTGGGAATCACATGATAGAATTTTGCAAGACCAACGAATTATTCATTGCAAATACCTTTTTCAACAACACAAATGGTGACTGTATACGTGGACTTTGCCAGATGCAACACACAGGAATCAGATTGACTACATCTATGGCAAGAAGCCATGGAAACGCCCAATAACTTCAGCCAAAACCAGGCCAAGAGCTGATTGTGGAACAGACCATCAACTGCTCATATGCAAGTTAAACTTGAAGTGAAAGACAATTAAGTCCAAGAGAGCCAAAATATGATCTTGAATATATCCCTCCTGAATTTAGAGACCATCTAAACAATAGATTTGATGCATTGAAGAGCAATGATCGAAAACCAGAAGAATTGTGGAATGACATCAAGAACATCATACATGAAGAAAGCAAGAGGTCACTGAAAAGACAAGAAGAGAAGGCCAAAATGAATGACAGAAGAGACTCTGAAACTTGCCTTTGAGTGGAGAGTAGCTAAAGCAAATGGAAGAAATGACAAAATAAAAGAGCTGAACAGAAGATTGCAAAGAGCAGCTTGAGCAGACAAAGCCAATTACTATAATGAAATGTGCAAAGACCTGGAATTAGAAAATCAGAAGGGAAGAATATGCTCAGCATTTCTCAAGCTGAAAGAACTGAGGAAAAAATTTAACCCTCAAGTTGCAATACTGAAAGATTCTATGCACAAAATATTGAACGATGCAGAAAATATCAAAAGAAGATGGAAGAAGTTCTGGCAAGATGGCGGACTAGGCAGAAAGACTGCACAGACACTCTTCAACAAAGAAAAGGAAAACCAATTAACAAGAGGTCCAGAAGATAATCCTGGACCTCTGAGCCCTGAATGGAAGGATATAGAAGTGGAATAAACCCCAACTAGCAGAAGAATTTGCATGAAAATACCAAAAAAGGAGACATACAGAGCTGTGGTCTGGCAGCAATCCTGGGCGATCCTGACAGCACAGACAGCTTGGAGATTCCCGAGTGGTGGTAGGACTTAAGAATTAACTTAAAAATCAGCCCTGCTAGCCAGAGACTGCATGAAGGACTGTGCACAGTGGCTGGGAAACAAAAGGAGAAGGTGAAGAGAAAGGTGGGCTGAACTATGGACTTTTAATGGTCCGGAGGGTGCCGCTATTTTGAAGGTTAAAAAAGTGGTTTGACTATTTTGGATATATAAAGGGACAGCGCTCTCACAGATTCCTGGGGCTTAAGAACACGTTCTGCTTTCCAGCAACCCCAAGAAAACTCAGGACCTGCAAGACTGAAAAGATATGACATTCTTCCTGTTACTCTTATACCCCACACCAGCGGTGAGTGGAGGTGTGGTCACCCCCCACTACCACCTACCTTCTGGGCCTATAGGAACTCCATCACAGTGTGTGTGCTCAGATGGAGCCTGGGTGCCCTGCCCTGTCCTCCACCAAATTATTTTTCTCTATTTTATTTTCATTTTATTTTTTTTTTCTTTTTCACTTTCTTTTTTCTGATGATTAGTTTGCTTATATTTTTCTGTTTTAAAACAACTAATATTATTAATACTTTTGTCCTTTTTATTATTATTCTTAATCTTCCCCTACCAGGTCCTAGTT
>NW_006922096.1:1568766-1602001 GCF_000298275.1 Orycteropus afer afer | reverse complement strand
GTCATGCTTGGTAGGGTGGAGGGTCAACAAAAGAGAGGGAGGCCTTCAACAAGATGGAATGACCCAGTGGCTGCAATGATGGGCTCAAATATAGCAGGGATTGTGGGGCTGGCGCGGGATTGGGCAGTGTTTCGTTCTGCTGTGCATGGGGTCGCTATGAGTCAGAAACGACTCGACGGCACTTAACAACAACAACCACAACAACAGAGACACAAAAGACCTATACAAAGAAAACTATAAAGCACTACTACAAGAAACTAAAAGGGATCTCCATAAATGGAAGAACCTGTCTTGTTCACAGATAGGAAGACTGAATATTGTGAAAATGTTAATACTACCCAAAGCAATATACACCTTTAATGCAACCCTGATCCAGATACCATCAACATTTTTTAAGGATTTAGAACAAACAATTAACTAACTTCATATGGAAAGGAAAGTGACCTTGAATAAGCAAAGCACTATCAAAGAAGAAGAAGAAAGTGGGAAGTCTCACTTGCCCAGATCTCAAAACCTACTATACAGCCACAGGTTGTACAGGTCATAACAAAACTTATGAACATAGAACATAGAAAAAGGTGGAATATTTCCAAAACAGTGTGGTTTTGGTACAATGATAGACAGATAGAACAATGGAACAGAATGGAAAACTCAGAAATAGACCCATCCATCTATGGACAGCTGATCTTTGACAAAGGACCAAAACCCATTAAATGGGGAAGATATCGCCTCTTTAACAAACAGTGCTGGGAAAATTGGATATCCACTTGCAGAAAAAAGAAACAAGACCCATACCTCACCCCATACACAAAAACAAACTCAAGTTGGATCAAAGACTTAAATGTAAAACCCCAAGTTATAAAGTTCATCAAAGATAAAATAGGGGCAAATATAGAGGCCCTTTATAGTCTATTTATAAGGCATAAATAGACAATTAAGCATAACCCAGAATGCACAGGGGGTGGAAGAGAAGCTAGATGACTGGGATCTTTTAAAAATTAAATACTTATGCACTTCAAAAGACTTCTCCAAAAGGGTAAAAAGAGAACCTACAGATTGGGAGAAAATATTTGCCTATGACATATCTGGCAAAGGACTTGTCTCCAAAATTTATAGAAAGCTTCAATACCTCAACACCAAAAATATAAATAATCCAATTCAAAAATGGGCAAAGGGCATGAACAGACACTTCACTGAAGATGCTATGCTGGCAGCCAATGAACACATGAGGAATTGCTCATGATCATTAGCCATTAGAGAGACGCAAATCAAAACAACAGTGAGATATCATCTTACCCCAGCAATAAAAGCACAATTCAACAGGACAGAAAATAATAAATGTTGGCAAGATTGCATACACGGCTGGTGGGACTGTAAAATGGTTCAACCATTGTGGCAAATAGTATGGCATTTCCTTAAAAAACTGAAAATAGAAAGACCATTTGAACTAGCAATTCCATTACTAGGAATATATCCTAAAGAGATGAGTGGCAGGACTTGAACAGACATATGCATACCCATGTTCTTCACAGCACAATTGTTGTTGTTGTTGTTGTTATGTGCCGTCGAGTCAAACCCGACTCATAGCGACCCCTCCTTGGGTTTCCGAGGCAGTATCACTACGGAAGTAGGATTGCCCAACCTTCCTTCCGAGGAGTGGCTGGTGGGTTTGAACCGCCAGCCGTCTGGTTAGCAGGCAAGTGTCTTAGCCACTATGCTACAGCACAATTAGCTATAGCAAAGAAATGGAAACAACCTAGATGCCCATCAACGGATGAGTGTATAACCAAATTATGGTACATTCACACAATGCAATACTATGCTACATTAAAGAACAATAAAAAATACACAAATCATCCCACAATGTAGATGAACCTGGAGTACATTATGCTGAGTGAAGTAAGTCAATCACAGAAGGACAAATATTATATGAGCCCATTACTGTAAAAATTCAAGGAAGAGTTTGCTTAGGTAAGGGGACTCAATTTGTAGGTTCCTGAGGAGGGGAGGGGAGGGGAAGGGAAAATTTCAGACTAGTTGGGTGCCAAACTCTGAGTTGGGTAAGAGGAGGGAGAGTATGGAAAGAATCTGTGACCAGCATGGTAATAGTGGAAAAAGAGAGGACAGCGCATTGTGCATATAGACGACAGAGGCTAATATCAGTATATCCACAATAATGCATTACCACTAACACCAAATACCAGGCTACAGATAAATACATAGATAACTGAGAAGACCAGATGATGGGAGAAGGAACAAGAATATACTCTAGACCAATGATGGATTCAGCTGAGGATAGTTTTGCACAAATGTTAGTGATGCAAAATAATTGCAATCATTACAGAAGCAAAAGAAGACAGACATGGAACAATGCCTCATAGACAGCCAGACACCATGGGAGAGAGATCTACTGGATCTGCTACTCAAGACCATAATACTGGGGACACCAGACTAAATTGGCACAAAATATACATAAAAATCTTGTTCCTCGATCTACTTTGGTGAATAGTGACTGTGGTCTTAAAAGCTTTTAAACTGCCATCTAAGATGCAGCTAATGGTCTCCTATCATCAAAAGTGAAGAAAACCAAGAGCATTTGGAAACAATCAGCCCCAGGACATGACAGACCTCGAGACCAGAACTAGATGGTCCCTGGCTGCCAATGCCAACCACCCGGGAAGTGTTGGATAGAGTGGGAGGAAAAACACGGAACAAAATTCAAAAACACAATAATGACCAGAATCACTGGTCAGAAGGAGTCTCATGGAACCCCTATGACTATGGTCCCGGGATGCACTTTGGGCCGGGGATAAAACTCACTCTCAAGGACTGGCTTTCAGCCCAAAAGTAATAAGACTTACATGCAAAACACTCAACCTGGGGTGATGCACCCACCTACTCTGTGGAAGTACATCCCTTGGAGCAATTGGCCATGGGGTACCAGAGGGGCAACAGTCACACAGAGGAAAAGCTGGACAGACAGGATTGCATAACTAAGAAGTTCATAGGGATGAAGGGCCATTGTGAAGGGAGAGGAGAAGAGTGCAGTAGGGGTGGGGATGGTAATTGGCGAGTGAAACTAAATGTACATGAACTGCTGAATGTAAAACAATTTCTGCTCTAAATTTGCACTTAAAGCAAAATTAAAAAAAAAAAAAAAAGGAAAAGAAGAGGTAATATGCAAAAAGGGAAATGACTTCTTAAAATTTATGGGATCTTGGATTTTTGCTCCTTACCTTTAAATTTTTCTTAAAACTTTAGACCTATTTTAGAAGACTAAAATTGAAAATGCAGTTAACAATAGAAGGCTGAGGCCTAGAATAGGACTCACTCCCATGGATTGGCTCTCAGTCCAACAGTAGAAAGACCTACATGCAGAACACCTATCCCAATGCAATGCACCCACCGACTCTAGGGAGACACACCCCTTAGAGCAATCAGCCATAGAGCACCAGCGATGCAGCATTCACATAGAAGGAAAGCTGGATAGACAGGAGTGAATAGTTAAGAAGGGCACTGGGAAGGGGTAATCACAGAGATGGGAGGGGAGGCGAGTTTGTTACGGTAGGGGATGGTAATCAGGGTGTGAAATCAAATGTGCATGAACTGTTGAATGTAAAACAAGTTTTGCTCTGTAAAATTAATAAATAAAGCAAATGGAAAAAATGAGAAAAGAGCTGAACAGAAGATTTCAAATAGCAGCTCAAGAAGATAAAGTCAATTCTTATAATGAAATGTGCAAAGAACTGGAGTTAGAAAACCAAAAGGGAAGAACATTCTCGGCATTTCTCAAGTTGAAAGAACTGAAGAAAAATTTAAGCCTCAAGTGACAATATTGAAAGATTTTATGGGAAAAAATATTGAATGATGCAGGAAACATCAAAAGAAGATGAAAGGAATACACAGAAGCACTGTACCAAAAGAATTAATCGCTGCCGTCATATGGAGGTGGCATACGATCAAGAACCAATGATACTGAAGGAAGATTGAAGCTGTACTGAAAGAATTGGTGAAGAACAAGGCTCCAGGAATTGACGGAATACGCATTTAGATGTTTCAACAAATGGATGCTGCACTGAAAGCACCCACTCGTCTATGCCAAAAAATCTGGAAGAGAGCTAACTGGCCAGTGACTGGAAAATATCCATATTTGTACCCATTCCAAAAAAAAAAAAAAAGGTAATCTCACAGGATGTGTAAATTATTGAACAATATCATTAATGTCACACACAAGTAAAATCTTGCTGAAGATAATTCAAAAACTGTTGCAGCAGTGTATTGACAGAGAACTTCCAGCAATGCAAGCTGGATTCAGAAGAGGATGTGGAACAAGGGATATCATTGCTGGTGTCAGATGGATCTTAGCTGAAAGCAAAGAAAACCAGAAATATGTTTACTTTTCTTTTATTGACTATGGAAAAGCATTGGATTCTGTGGATCATGACAAATTATGGATAACATTGAGAAGAATGGGAATTCCAGAACACTTGATTGTGCTCATCAGGAACCTGAACATAGACAAGGAGGCTACTGTTCAAACAGAACAAGAGGATACTACATGGTTTAAAAGCAGGAAGGAAGTGCATCAGGTTAGGGTTGTATCTTTTCACCATACTTATTCAATCTGTATGCTGAGCAAATAACCTGAGAAGCTGAAATATATGAAGAAGATTGTGACATCAGGATTGGACGAAGATTCATTAACAACCTGTGATATGCATATGACACAACTTTGCTTGCTGAAAGTGAAGATGACTTAAAGCACTTACTGATTGAGATTAAAGACTACAGTCTGCACTATGGATTATATCTCAACATAAAGAAAACAAAAATCCTCACAACTGGACCAATAAGCAGCATCATGATAAATGGAGAAAAGATTGAAATTGTTAAAGATTTCATATTACTTGGTTCTACAACCAACACCAATGCGAGCAGCAGACAAGACATCAGATGTCTTGTTGCACTGGGCAAATCTCCTGCAAAAACTCTTTTTCAGTGCTGAAAAGCAAAGATGTCTCTTTGAAGATTAAGGTGTGCCTGATCCAATTCATGATATTTTTAATCACCTCATATGAATGTGAAAGCTGGACAATGAATAAGGAAGACTGAAGAAGAGTTGACATTTTTGAGTTGTGGTGTTGGCAAAGAATACTAAAAGTACAATGGACTGTCAAAAGAGCTAACAAATCTGTCCTGGACGAAGTGCAGCCAGAATGCTTCTTGGAATTGAGAATGGCCAGACTTCATCTCACCTACCTTTGGTCATGTTGTTAGAAGGGACTGTTCACTGGAGAAGGATATTATGCTTGGAAAAGTGGAGGGTCAACGAAAGAGGGGAAGGCCCTCAATGAGATGGACTGACATGGTGGCTGCAATGATGGGCTCAAGTGTGGCAAGGATTGTGAGTCTGGCACAGAACCAGGCACTGTTTTGTTCTGTTGTACAGAGGGTCGCTATGAGTTGGAACCAACTCAACAGCACCTAACAACAATAACAGAAGTAACTCATCATCTTTGTAGATGTGTGGATATTATCCTACCAATGACAGCATTTTACTTCAGGACAGATCTTGAAATATTCTTCTTGATGATTAATGGGGCTCTATTTCTCTTCAATTTATCATTTCTGGCATAGAAGACTGTATGATAGTCAGATTCAAAATGGCTGACATCATATGTATATAATTAATTTCTTTTACTGATGTATTATAGGGTGTTTTGGTCCTCTAGTGTTACTCTAACAGAAAATACAACAAGTGGATAGCTTTAATAAATAGGGATTCATTCTCTTACAGTTTAGGAGGCTAGAAGTCCAAATTCAAAGTGCCAAGCTCTAGGTGTTGTGTGAAGACTCTTTGACCTTGGGTTTCACCTCTGCCTCTTGCTCCCGGCCCACTGGAGCTAGAAACTCCGGTAACTCTGGCAGCTGCTGACTGCTGAGACTGACAAACTCAAGGTCGGCAAGTAAAATGGCACAGTCCCAAAATTATCAAGCAGCACACAGGCCACTAGTTCAAGTCCAGAAACAGTCTCAGGATCAACAGACAACATGGAAAGCCACAGAAATGAAGATTCAGCTGAATGTAGAATCCAGATGTGCCAAAAACTCAGAGAAATTTCTCAAAGCCTCTTCTTATATACTGGAAGCAGACCATTTCTTTGAGGCAGCTACTCAGCTGATTCCACCATGGACCTGATTACCTGCTTCATCATGGGGGTTATCTACATCCAGCTGCCCAGCCACTCAAAACCAAACCTAGCCAAGTTGACAGATAACCTCAAAATCATTGTCCTCTGCTAAATTATTTCCAAGGTCTCTTTTCCATTGCTCTTCTGATACTGATTCAATTGTGAGACATTATATCCCTCTGCTGAAGTTGAAGAGATATAATACCTCACAACTGAATGTTGACATTCCATTAGCCTAAGACATTTTTGTCATTAAGAGATTGTACTTATATTGTTGTTGTTGTTGTTATGTGCCATCAAGTTGGTCCCGACTTATAGCGACCCCTCCTTGGGTTTCCAAGGTGGTATCACTACAGAAATAGATTGCCCAACCTCCCTTCCGAGGAGTGGCTGGTGGGTTTGAACCACCAGCCTTCTGGTTAGCAGTCGAGCGCCTTAGGCACTATGCTACCAGACTTATATTAGCCATTAAATATATCCATCTAGTTAAAAGAATTACAGCATGTCCTGGAGCTATGCTAAAACATCTGAATGGCATACTACATACTCAAACAAAAAGAATAAAATATTTCAAATCTTTTGTAGACAGGTGTTAAAAGGAGTTCCCTACCTTCCAGATGTGCAGTGTTATATTAAATAAAAAAAACAAAGTGGGACTTTAAGATTGATGGTTGTATTCGCTCATAGTTAGCAATGTAATTGATGTTATTTAGAGTTCATGGGTCAAAATTTGGACATATGCACACTTCAGCCCTATGTGGTAATCTATCAGGTTTTAACCAACCTTCTGAATAAGAAAGAGCAAAGTAGAACTGACACATCTGAATTATGGTGTTGTTGTTGTTGTTATGTGCCGTCAAGTCGGCCCTGACTCATAGCGACTCCTCCTTGGGTTTCCAAGGCAGTATCACTACAGAAGTAGGATTGCCCAACCTTTCTTCCAAGGAGTGGCTGGTGGGTTTGAACCTCCATCCTTCTGGTTAGCAGTCAAGTGCCTTAGGCACTATGCTGTCAGAGCTCCCGAATTATGGTGTTAGCAAAGAGTATTGGATATATGATGGACTGCCAGAAGAATGAACAAATCTGTCTTGGAAGAAGTACAACCAAAATACTCCTTAGAAGTGAGGATGGCAAAATTACATTTCACTTATTTTGGACTTGTGATCAGGAGACACCAGTCCCTAGGGAAAGACATCATGCCTGGTAAAGTAGACGGTCACTGAAAAAGAGGAAGCCCCTCAATGGGATGGATTAACACAGTGGCTGCAATAATGGGCTTGATCATAGTAATGACTATGAGGATGGTGCAGGACTGGTCGCATTTTGTTCTGCTTGTACATAGGAGAGCTGTGATATGGAACTTGACTGATGACATCTAACAAAGTAAATTTTATTTCCTGTCATTGATACTGGAAAAATGTTAGTTAAAATTTTTCCATAGAAATAGAATTCCACACGAGAAACATCATTATGTGATTTTCCATGGACTCTTTTTTTTTTTTTTTAATGGAACAAGCCATTTGATTTCACTATTCAAAAAAAGGTGTTGTTTTTTTTGTTTGTTTGTTTGTTTTTTAATCTTTCTGACTCTGTGCTTTTGCCTTCAACACTTTCACAATGATTTTCTGCTCTTCAATAAGGAAAGCATGCTTGAACTGTCATGGACACATTTAGCACACATGGAACCACCATAGTCCCTGGTGACATGTTTTTTTATTTTGGACAACCTCATGACAGCTTTCAGTCTCACAGCCCGAACTCCTCAAAGTCTGCCTGGGCACACGCTGCATGCAGATTTTGGTGCTTTACCAACTTTCTTGGTATAAAGGTAAATAATTCTATTACCAGGGGTTTAGAATAACCTAGTTTTGTTAGAGGCTGCATTGTAGGACAGCCTATGATGGTAGGTTAGATACTGGACCATTTTGAATGCCTCTAGGCAGCATCTCTGGAGGAAAAAAAAATCTCTGGACTACTTTTAATGAAGAAACCCATAAATGTGTATTCAAAAAGCTCACTCAGGGCTTTCTGGGTGAAGTAAACAGGTAAGAATTATGAAATTATATACTCAAAAGATAGAGGTTTCAAAAAATTCATTTATTTTACATATTTTGATTTGAATATGTTTGCCTTTGAAGAGATACCAGATCCTAATCCTAATATATATATATATATAAACTCTGGTAGCATAGTGTCTAAGGCACTTGACTACTAACCAGAAGGCTGGCAGTTCAAACCCACCAGCCACTCCTCAGAAGGAAGATAGGGCAATCTACTTCTGTAGTGATATTGCCTTAGAAACCCAAAGAGGGTTCACTATGAGTCAGGTCCAACTCAACGGCACATAGCAACAACAACAACAATATATATATAAATATATATATATATATTAATATAAATATATATTTATATGTACTAAGTAGTTTAGGATCACAAGTGACATCGAGGCGGAAATAGATTATAAATCTTGCTTCCCCGTGATTCTACTAGCAGGGTGTTCTTTTAGTCATGAGAAACCAGGCCATTCACTTGCAGTGTATATTCTACAAGAATCATTTATAGCTAAACAGACTATTAAGTCTTCAGGCAAGTCATTGAAGTTTAAATTTATGTGCAGACCTATACCATAAAATTAGGGTGAGACACAAACATATTCAGTCATACTGGTAAATCAGCCAATATTACGAATTAATTGTGATCCCTTGGAAGATTTACAATATAATTCAACATGTCATTAAAACCCCATTTCACTCACTGCAGAGTAAATGCAGATATGACTTACACTCTACCAGCTAATGTGACTTTAAAATACTGTTTTGTATCATTCTGAATGTGAAATATACTGCATCATATTTAATATCCTATGCAATAGACATCTTAAGTGAGCACAGATACATGCACATTTTCTTTTATCCAAAGTTTATATGTAAAATCATTGATGAAACAAATATATTAAAATATGCTATCGAATTCCTCTGATTAACTGTGTATCTCTATTTGCTTTTGTACTTTCTGAGTTTACTGCAGCAATATCACTTGCATTTTCTATTTTCACCATCAGTGGTAATTTCTTAGTAAAATCCATGCAGCCAGAATGGTCATTAGAGCAATATCTAACTATATTTAATGTAAACATCTCTTTACAATTAAAACATTCAATAGGGGATTTTCATTGATATCTAGGATGTTTCAATAAATTACAGAAATAACTGTTAAAAATAATATAAATAATAATATAAAAAGCGAGAGATTTATTAATGCTTATTCAATGCCACATTCAGTGATAAATTCTTTACAAACATGAAGTTATTTAATTGCTCAACTAGCCTCCTGGATAAGGATCATTATCATCATTTTAGAGAAGAAAATAATGTGACTTGGAAAAGTTAAATAACTGACTCAATGAAAAATAGCTAGTAACTTATAGACCCCATATACTTTTATTTACTTAAAAAAGCGTCTGATATTGCATTTGTACAGGGAGGGAAAATAGTCTGTCTGATTTTCTGGCATGTTGTAGATCCTGACAACAGAGAAGAACATCTCACTCCAGCTGGTCTACAATGGTGATTAAACTTGGACATGTGCATCTACTCAGACCGAGACTCAAAGGGAGATGGGCAGGAATACACTTGAATTTAAATGGATGGTAGAATGGCCTGCAGCACTCTCTGCACCCTGGTTCCAAATATCTTAAAAGAATAGGCTTTTCTCACTTTGTAAGAAACTGTAAGTGGACAAAATCTTGCATGGATTCTAGAAAAGAAGACCAAAAATATTTAAAATGAGAACAAGGCCTAAAAGCTGCAAAGGGAGACATGGTTTTGAAAAATACATGCTATAGAAACGAATAAAAATAGATTCACACAAACAGATAAAAGATGAAAACAGATTATTGTTGTTGTTGTTACATGCTGTCGAGTTGGACCCGACTCATAGCAACCCCTCCTTGGGTTTTTGAGGTGGTATCACTATGGAAGGAGATTGCCCCATTTTCCTTCCAAGGAGAAGCTGGTGGGTTTGAACCTCCAGCCTTCTGGTTAGCAGTCAAGTGCAGAAAACCAAAAGAGAAAAAGGAATTAAGGAAGTTAAAATACAATATCAAGAAGTTAAATCTGTGGTGGTAGTCATGAAGAATAAAATGATGCACTAGAAATCCAAATCATTGATGAACTAGGTAAAGTTGTGCAACTTCATTTTAATGCAGAAATAAAGGGGAAATAAGTGAAATTATGACAGTGATGGAGACGAGATATGCATTTTATATATATATATGGGGGGCATATCCACAGAGAAAAGCAGAACAAATGAAACAGAAGCAGTAATTAAAGTTAAAATATCTGAAGCTACAGGTCAACATTCTTACCATGCACAAAGCAAAATCAGTGAAAAAGAAACTAAAACTTAGACTGCACTGTTTTCCTGTCTTTTGCTACTTCAGAGATTTAAGAAAAAGACATCTGCATCCAGGCAGATAAAGGATTTCGATAATCAGCCTGAGTATACAATTTTCACCATAACTAAATTCAAGAAGAATATGTATCACAGTCTAAAGAGTTCTGAAGGAAAATATTTGTGACTCAAGAATTCTAGATCCAATCAAGCTGTATTCAGGTGTATGATGAAAACTATTTAAACCAAATCTAAATGGTACTATGGCTCATTATAACCACAATAGATATTTTGTGAAAATTAAGTAATAAACTTAATTTAACCAGAATACAATTGACCAGATTATGTACTTCATCAGAATTTTTAGCACTTTCTTTTTGTAGTAGAGAAGCAAGTCTTAAAGAACTAAATGAAGTTGTGAATGTTTTATGAAAACAAACTTTAAATTGCAATTTATTCTGTTTAGTGACACATTTGGTCCCAAGTGGCAGTGTTTGATCCCTACCATCACTTTTCCTCTTATATTGCTGTTGTTAGTTGCCTTCCAGTCAACTCCGACGCATGGTGACTTGCTATGTACCAGAACTAAACAATACATGATGCAGTGCCGTCACTATCGTTGGTATGTTGGAGTCCATTGTTGGTGCCCTTGAATCAATCCACCTTTTGGAGGATTGCTCTCATGTTCACTGATCCTCTACCTGACCAAGCATGATCTTCTTTTCCAGTGATTGGTCTTTCCTGATCACATCTCCAAAGTAATCAAGACATAGTCTGGCCATCCTCACTTTTAAAGAACACACTGGCTTTACTTCCTCCTCAACTGATTTATTCATTCTTTTAGCAGTCTTCAATAGGTTCAATATTCTTCATCAATATCATAATTCAAATGTGTCAATTCTTCTTTGTTTTTCATTTTTTATTATCCAATCTTTGCACACATATGAAGTGATTGAAAAGATCATGCCGTGAGTCAAGCAGACCTTTCTTATTGAAGTTATGTCTTTGATAACTTTATAAATTTATAAAAGTTTTTTGCAGTAGATTTATCTAATGCAATCAAATATTGTATTTCTTATCTGCTGTTTCCATAGACATTGATAGTTGATTCAGGTAGAATATAATCATTGACAACTTAATGTCTTCTCCATTTATCATGATATTGTCATGGGCCAGTCATGAGGCTAATCATTTTCTTCACATTTAGATGTAATCTATACTAAAGATGGAGTCTTTGACCAAAATCAGTAAGTGCTCCAAGTTGCCTTCACTTCCAGCAAGCAAGGTTGTATGATCTGCATTTTGTAGGTTGTTAATGAATCTTCCCCCAATCCTGTGCCACATTCTTCTTCATGTAGTCCAGCTTCTCAGACTACATGTTCAGCATACATAATGAATAAGTAAAGTGAAAAGATACAACCCTACTATCTACCTTTCCCAATTTTAAACTACGCATTATCCCCTCATTCTGTTCAAACAATTGTCTCTTGACCAATGAGCAAATCCCATATGAGCATAATTTATTATTTTGGAATTCCCATACTTTGTAATGTTATTCATAATTTGTTATGATCCATACAGCTAAATGCCTTCATATAATCAACAAAACACAGATAACCTCTTTCTGGTATTCTCTGTTTTCAGCCAAGATTCACTTGACATTAGCAATGATTTCCCTCATTCCATGTCCTCTTCAGAATCTGGCTTAAACTTGTGATAGTTCCCTGTTGATGTATTGTTGTTGTTGTTGTGTGCCATTGAGTCAGACCCGACTCATAGTGACCCCTCCTTGGGTTTCCGAGGCAGTATCACTATGGAAGTACATTGCCCAACCTTCCTTCCAAGGAGTGGCTGGTGAGTTTGAACCTCCAGCTTTCTGGTTAGCAGTCAAGTGCCTTAGGCACTATAGCTGAAGATATTTTAAAATTATCTTTGGCAAAGTTTTGTTACCAGGTAGTATTAATGATATTGTTCAGTAATTTCCATATTCCATTTAAACAACTTTCATTGGATTGGACATAAATATGGGTCTTTTCCTGTTGGTTGGTGAGGCAAATGTTTCCAAATTTCTTAATATAGATGAGTAAGTGTTCTCAGCACTGCATCCATTTGTTGATGCATCTCAGTTGGTATTCCATCAATTCATGGAGCCCTATTTTTCACCAAAACCTTCAGTGTGGCTTTAACTTCCTCTTTTGGTATTAGTAGTTCTGGATCATATACTACATCCTGAAATTGCTTTGAATATCGACCAATTCTTTTTGATATAGGGGATTTGTGTACTCCTTCCATCTTCTTTTGATGTTTCCTGTGTTATTCATTTTTTTTGCCCAAGGAATCCTTCATTATTACACCTCGAGGTGTGAATTTTCTCTTAAGTTCTTTCAGCTTGAGTAATGATTATTTTGTCCTTCCCTTTTGGTTTTCTAACTCCAAGTCTTTGTGCATTCCATTGTAATACTTTGTGTTCTCAAGGCATCCTTTAAATCTGTTCATTTCTTTTATTTTATCATTTCTTCTGTTTGCTTTACATACTCTGTGCTTAAAAGCCATTTTTAGGCTCTTCTGACATCCATTTTAGTCTTTTTCTTCTTTACTATCTTTTTACTGATCTTTTACTAGCTTCATGTATAAAATCCTTCATGTCAGCCCACAATTTCTGGTCTTCAATCATTAGAGTTCAGTGCATCAAACATATTCTAGGGATGATTTCCAAAACCAGGCAGGATATATTCAAGGTAGTAATTTTGCTCTTGTAGATTTGCTTTGATTTTCTTCAACTTACATTTGCATATAAACAATGAATCATCTGTTCCACTGTTGACCCTTGGCTTTATCTTGACTGACAATATTGAGTTTGTCCATTTTGCCTTTCCAAAAATGTATTTAATTTTAATGCATCTGGCAAGGTCCACCAATATACAGGAACATTTATTTTGTTGCACTTCATAGATGTTTTATTTTTTTAGAAATGAAGGTTTGTGACAACTCTGTGCCAAGCAAATCTGTCACTCCATTTCTCTTACTGCATGTGTTCACTTTGTGTCTCTGAGTCACAGTTTGGTAATTCTCGCAATATTTCAAACTTTTAAGTTATGCTATTACATACTGAATAGACTACAATATAGTGTAAACATGACTTTCATACACATTGGAAAACCACAAAAAATGGTGTGACTGGCTGTATTGCAGTGGTCTGGAACCAAACCCACAGTGTTTCTGAGGTATGCCTGCATTCTTTAGAATGTTAAAATTTGTGTTGTTAAAATAAATATTTCTGATTAATCAGTCATTGATCTTGCAGAATTCTATCATGCAATCTCAAACATCACTCCTATCACTGAGGCCATATTTTCCAACATTTGCATTCCAATCCCTGCTAGTTATGTATTATATTTTCATATTAAATCAATTTAAGACTGTAGAAGTTCATAAAAATCTTCAATTTCCTTAATTTTTGGCTTTTGTGGTTAGTGCATAAATTTAAATAACACTCGTATTAATGGGTCTTTCTTGTAGGCATATGGATATGAAACTGTTTCTGACAACATTGCAAGATAGCTCTTGAAATACTATTTTTAATAATGAAAACAATGTCATTCCTATTCAATTCTCCATACTCACCATGGTAGACCATATAATTGTCAGATTCAAAATGGCCAATACTAATCCATTTCAGCATACAATATCAATTATTAATCATTTCATTTTTAAAGACTTAAAATTTTCCTTGATTTATATTTCATATTGTTCATGTTCTGACTACAAATGGATGTTTGCAGCTGCTGATTCTCATTTTGAGTCATGCCACATCAGCAAATGAAGGTATCAAAGGCTGTCTTCCATTTGATTCTTTTAGATGAAATTTACTTTGAGGAGGCAGCTCTCCTTCAGTTATATTTTGAGTGCTTTTTGATTCAAGGAGCTTTTCTTCCAATACTATATTGGACAACATTCTGTTATGATCCAGAGGGTTTTATTGGAATATTTTTGGAAGCAGGTATCCAGACCCTTGTTAAAGTGGGACCAGGCAGTGTTTCATTCTGCTGTGCACAGGGTCACTATGAGTCGGAGATGACTCAATGGCACCTAACAACAGCCAGAGCCTTCCTCCTAGTTTACCTCAAAATAGAAGTTCTCTGAAACCTGTCCACCATCGTGGACTCTGCTGGTGTTAGAGATACCAGTGGTATAGCATCCAGCATCACTCAAGCTGCCACAGAAGGACAAAATGAAAGACAAGTGGTGACCTCTCCTATTAGAGCTATTTACAATTTAACAAGACAGGTTTTTATTTATTCCATCTTGTTTCTATGATCACTTGTCTATGGTATTTTAATGGAGAACATGATTTTTTTTAATACATTTTATTGAAATATAATTTATGTACAGTGAAGTACACAAAAATAAAGTGACATGGGTCAATTTTTTTTTTTTTTTTTTAGAATATGAGTTTTTAAAAGATACTTTCAGAGGAGAATGAGTATAAAAGGTTGTATGTAATCTAGAACCCATACTTCAATCTGAAAGTAGTTAAAAATTAATTTTAGTAAATTATAAACCAGCATGACACTCTATTACCAGTAAAAGTGCTTATATTTGGATAATATTAAGTGGAGGGAAATTTTTTAAATAATTGAAAAAAATAGAATTAATAACAACCACCATTTTGTGCCACATACTTTACAGTGTTTTAAGTGCATTATCTTATTTAATTTCCACAATGATATTTTAATGCATTATTATCCTTATTTTGAGCTGGGGAAGTCAATGCAATAAACTTACTAGAATTGGAACTTAAGAATTTCTTTCACTATCTTTGTATTTTCTCTTTGTCCATGCCACTCCTCTAAAAAGTCCATCTATCTCTGCCTTTAAATCATCCTTAACTACTGGATCTGTCTGTCAGAGTAGGGTACCTTTCTTCAAGGTAAACATTTATTTATTGTTAAAGGTCAACAATTTTTGTTGCTCAATGATATCTCACAAGGAGCTCTGGTAGCACAGTACCTAAAGTATCTGACTGCTAACCAGAAGGTTTGTGGTTCAACCCTATCCGCCACTACGTGGAAGCAAGACTGAGCAACCTACATCTGTAAAGATTTACCACCTCAGAAACCCAAAGAGGGTTACTATGAGTCAGAATCTAACTGAGGGTGGTGGATTTTGATGTCTAGCAATCTTTTCCTGAAATCTTTCGAACTTTATTAAGGACTTATGAGGTGCGCACTGCACAGTAATACTGGTAAGGTGAGTCATCATCATTTACAACTTATATGCTTCTAAAATATCATGACTGAGGTTATTTTCTTCCCAGAAGTATCAAAAAGTACTATGAGTTGGTAAAGGCATAGTTTGAAATGCTTACTGAATGTTTAATTTCTGTAGTGCCTTATGCTAGCATATTATTTAAAAAAAAAAAAAAAAAGTACCCAGTTGGATTCAGCTCTTTATATATACATATATGTGCCTTGGAAACAAATCTAGAGCTGCATTCCAATAATCAAGAATGAATAAAATTAGGAATGAAATGGCACTTCTTTCCTCCCTCTTTGGTCTTAGCTTGTGCCAAGCTTCTCAGTATTCCTGAGAGTCTAACATGCTTTTCTGCCAATTTCTTCTTTAACCATCTGTTCATGTAAAATATTCAATGAACAAATGAGAGCTGAGTTCAATAGACCTAGTAATAGGCTCATTCATTCTTTCAATACTTATTTGAAATGCTGTGTACTAAATGCTATCTATTGAACTCTGTGCTTAGTGTTGGCTACTTTATATGATTGTGTTTGGAGATAAAAGTCAGTAATGTAATATAATTTTACTTATGAGATACTAAGTTTAATTATTATTGGATTATCAAAGTTACTTAATAGTTATAAAATTAAATAATTATTTAATTATTAGCAAAATATTTTACATTTATTTTTTAAATTCACTCAATTATATGTTTATACAGATTCTGATTAATTCCTGAGGGGAATTTAAAAATGAAATTTCATTGTTATCTCTATAAAAGTCAATTTTGCATCCTTTCCCTCAGATCCATTTGTCATAATTGTATAATTAGAGTAGGAAATACCTCACAAAATTAATGTAAGAATTAAATGAATTAATGTAAGAATTAAGTGAATATTCCTTGAGGTGTAGGCAACTCATGTATACATAACCAAAAAAACCAAACTCACTGCCTTCAAGTTGGATCTGACTCATAGCCACCCCTCCCTGGGTTTCTGAGGCAGTATCACTACAGAAGTAGATTGCCCAACCTTCCTTCCAAGGTGTGGCTGGTGGGTTTGAACCTCCAGCCTTCTGGTTAATAGTCAAATGCCTTAGGCACTATGCCACCAGAGCTCCCCACCTACACATAGCACATACCAATATGTTTTATTTTCTGTTTTCTTATTCTCATTTGTCTGTGACTGAACAAGCACTTAGTATTAAAAATTTTAAGTTCATCCTTTACACAAATCAGAAAACTGAGTCCGAAGGTAGAATTCAAGTTTAATAAATCTTACCCAATGCTCTGTCAGCAATCGTAGCTGCTGCTTTTCTGAAGAGATTTTATAGTATATATATAATTTTTTTTCTCTACCCAGTATAACTTCGTGGGGTATTGTGTGAAATTTTGAGCTCTTTGACTCCTAATTTTAATCTAAGTATGAAAAGTAGTCTTACTACACTGACATATATGCACATGGAATGTCATCAGATAGAAAACAGTTGGGTAGTGCCACATCAAGCAAGGCTAGTAATTAGTAAAACATCAAGACTTCATGATATTAAAGAATAACGAAGAATCTGTGAATCACCTCATAACACGGATGAACTTGGAGGACATTATTCTGAGTGAAATAAGTTAACCACAAAAGGACAAATATTGTATGAGTCCATAATTATAAAAAGTCAAGGAAAAGTTTACACAGGGAAGGAAATTTTCTTTGTTGATTACCAGGAATGGGAGGGGAGGAGATGGGAAATTGCTGACTAGTTAAGAGACATGTGCTGATTTGGGTGAAGGGAAAGTAAATATAGCAAAAGTGTGTGACCAGTATAATATCACTAAGGAAAAAGAAGGCCTTGGGGATTGCACAAGAGGTCAGACAACAAAAGTAAATACTATTATATACACAGTACTGCATTATCAGTAATAACAAACAGTAATTGATGGGTGGATGCATAGACAGATAAGAAGATTAGGTATGTGTAGGTGAACAGGAATATACCCATGATATTACATAGGTTTGACAGATGATATGCCTACATACATATTTGTATATGATATAAAAATGTCCATATACATTATATAGCTAACACGGGACACAGTTAAGAAAACTTCTTAGCCACAACAAAGAACCTTGATGGAGTAGCTGGGTGGGTGGGGTTGGGACCATGGTTATGGGGCACATCAAGCTCAACTGGCACAAAATAGTACAGAAAAACATTGTTTTACATCGTACTTTGATGAGTAGTGACTGGGGTCTTAAGAGCTTTTGGGCAGCCATCTAAGATGCAACTATTGGTCTCTCCTTTTCCAGAACAAAGATGTATGGAAGCAATTAGTCCAAGGGAATAATGGACCATGGGAAACTCTGCCTACCTGACCCTGAAACTAGAAGATGGTGTCTGACTACCAGTGCCAACCACTCAAAAAGAGATCAAAATTGGAGATTTTATATAGAGTATATGAAAATGTGGAACAAAACTCAAAATCATAAAAAAAAGATCAGGCTTACTGGCCTGATAAATCTGATAAAACCCCTGATACTATGGCCCTGAGTCATCCTTCAGGTCTGGAATTGATCTCACTCTAGTGGCTTATCTTTCAGCCAAACAATAGACAGGAGTATGAGCTAAAGAGTTGATACTTTTGAGTTGTAGTATTAGCGAAGAATATTGAAGGTGCCATGGACTGCCAGGAGAAAGGACAGATCTGTCCTGGACAAAGTGCAGCAAGAATACTCCTTGGAAGTGAGAATGGCCAGACTTCATCTCACATTCCCTTGTCATGTTTTCAGAAGAGACCATTCCCTGGAGAATTCTTTGTAAGTGGAGAGTCAGCAAAAAAGGGGAAGGCCCTTAACGAGATGGACTGAAACAGTGGCTGCAATGATAGGCTCAAATATAGCAAGGATGGTGAGGCTGGCACATGACCAGGTAGTGTTCCATTCTGTTGTACAGAGGGTCATTATGAGTTTTAGCCGACTCAATGGCACCTAATAACAACAAGCTGAACACCTGCACTCCTTAAAACAATCAACCATGGGAGATCAGGAGGGCAACATTTGCACAGGGGGAAGTTTAGGGAGGCTGGAATGCATAGGCAAGGAGGGCTCAGGGAAAGGGTAACCCCAAGGAGGAAGTAGAAGGTGAGATGTTACATGTATGAAATAAAAAAAAGAAAGAAAAAATGGAGTACCTGTATTGAGTTGGGAAAAAAAAAAAATGTGGAACAAAATTAAAAAAAAAAAATTCCTAAGATTACAGGTAGGAAAAAGACGGGTGAAACCCTCAAGGCTATGGCCCAGGGTCACCCTCTGAAATTGAACTCACTCCTATGATGCAACTCTCAGCCAAACAATAGACAGGCCTACCAGCTGAACAACTGCATGAGGGAGATGTACTCCTCAGAAGAGTCAACCATGGAAGATTGTTGTTGTTGTTGTTATATGCCGTTGAGTCGGCCCCGACTCATAGCGACCCCTCCTTGGGTTTCCGAGGCAGTATCACTATGGAAGTAGGATTGCCCAACCTTCCTTCCGAGGAGTGGCTGGTGGGTTTGAACCGCCAGCCTTCTGGTTAGCAGTCAAGTGCCTTAAGCACTATGCTACCAGATTAGAAGGGTAGAATTTGCACAGGAAAAAGCAAAGCAAGCAGGAATGCAGATGTAAGAAAAATACAGGAAACAGGTAATCATGTGGAGGGAGTGGGAGGGGAGCTGTTACGTTGTGTGGAATGTAATCACTGTCCTGAAACAAAACGTGTCTGAACTGTTGAATATAAAACAAATAGGCTTTGTAAAGTTACACCCAAATCACAATAAAAAGTAAAAAAAAAAAAAAGAATGTGAAAAGAAATATTCAATGGTGTCTCAGTGTTTAACAAACTCTCATAATCAGAGTTTTTAATCCCTCATGAATAAAAAAAGTCATGAAAACTTATTCATAAATATTCAAGGATGAAAATCTGGACTTGAAACCATTGTATTCAAATGGTAATGCAGAAGTAATATCTAGCAATAAAAAATAATGTGACAATAACTTAAAAATAATAGTACTAAATTAACTAAATCCTATTGAACAATAATACATAGTGGGTATTGTACAAAATCAGAGCTCTGGTGGTGCAGCGCTTAAGGTCTCAGCTGTTAACTGAAATGTCGATGGCTTAACTTACTAGCTACTCCTCAGGACAAAAGATGTGGTAGTCTATTTCCATAGAGAAACCAGAGTGGAAGTTCTAGCCTGTCCTTCTACCCTGGCCAGTAGTGTCACCATGAGTTAGAATCAACTCAATGGCAATGGTTGTTTGTTTTTATGCAAAATGCTTCATATGGACAACCTCATCTGAACTTCAAAGAATCTTCCTTCATTTTAAGATGAGAAACCAAGAATTAGAAAGTTTAGAATGTCAAGTACCAGATTATTTAGCTAGTAAATAGAGAGGGAAAGAAAAAAAAAAAGAAAAAAAAAAGTTGCTGTAGAGGCAAATCTATGTATGTAGAACTATGCTTTTCGATCTTTTATTTTTTGGAACTAGATTTCCAGGCCTTTCTTCAAAGGCACTCTGGGTGGTCTGAAACCTTCAACTTCTTGGCTAGCAGCCAAGCACTTTAAATATTTGCACCACCCTGGGTAATGTTTGTGCACTTTTATAGTCAAAGCAAAACATCATTATACTTAGTAGTGATTAAGTTGCTAGAGAAGGATCAGGTGATCTGCTTCAGTAACTATTTTATCCTAGGAAACCTTATTGGGCAGTTCTACTCTGTCATTATGAGTCTCTGAGTTACAATCTGTCTTGGAAGAAGTACAGCCAGACTGTTTCTGAGAAGCGAGAATGGTCATACTTCATCTCACGTACATTGGTCATGCTGTCAGAAGGGACTAATACCTGGAGAAATATATCATGATTGGTAAAGTAAAAAGTCAGTGAAAAGGGGGAGAATATCAATGAGATGGTTGACACAGTGGCTGCAGTGATGGGCTCAAGCATAGCAAGGACTGTGAGGATGGTGCAAGACCAGTGTTTTGTTCTATTGTACATAGGTTCATTATGGGTCCAAGACAATTCATTGACACCTAACAATGCAATATGATTCAGAATCAACCAGACTTCACTCAGCAACATGTAATTATTACTGAATCATTTTTTTCCTTATTGTTATTGTTAGTTGCCTTTGAGTTGTTTAGTTGTTTAGTAAAGTTTCATTCCTTCGAATACTTGAGCAAAATGATTGTAAACAATTTGCATAGATTGAGAATTTAAATATATATATATGAATATATGAAATCAGAAACTATGAGAGCCCAAAGGCATTTCTGCAAGATCAATTAAATGATTACTTAAGGTCAGCAGGGCTAGAGATTCAATCAGCTGCACAGAAGTCTGTGATAATAAGTTCTACAAAGAAGGTCAGCAAGGTTGGTATATCAGTATATGATACTGGAGTCCTTTAGTTAACCTGTTGTGAGTAAGAATCAGTCAGACTAATCAAAAACCAAAACTAAATGCACTGCGCTCTAATTGGATATGACTCATAGTGATCCCTTCTTGAGTTTGTCAGGTGGTATCACTAGAGAAGTACATTGCCCAACCTTCTTTCCGAGGAGTGGCTGGTGGGTTTGAACTGCCAGACTTCTGGTTAGCAGTCAAATGACTTATGCACTGTGTCACCAGACCTCTTTCAGTCAGACATGCAGCAGTGATTAGAGAGCCACACTGCTGAGAACAGGGTATTGTCAACAGTGAAAATAAATCAATTGCCTTTTAAAATGGCCAAAAAGAGGAAGAACGAAAGTTGAAAACAACTGTGAAACTCTGAGCACAGAATATCACCATGTCAGAAAATAGTGATCACCCAAACCAATCACTTCATTTTCCCACAACTTTAGTTTCTGCAGAGTCCCTGGGTGGTGCAAATTGTTAACAAGCTTGGCTTTTAATTGAAATGGCACAGGTAGTGGTCAGTTTCTGAAGAATTCATGCTCTCTTTCTAATCTACTGCCATAGCCTTAGCTCTGGATCTCACAATCTCTTACTAAGATTTCTGTAACATCCTCTAACTAGTCTTTCTCAAGTCTTTGCTCCTCTTGGGACCCATGGTCAACAGTGTTGCAAGAGAGCTTTCTAAAGGAGACATACAATTTCATCCATGTTTGGGCTCCATCCATTGCTCCCATATTTTATGGCAGAGTTTTGCCATTGGCTTAATGTTTAGAAGTAAAAATGGTTGTTCAATTTTGTTGCCAACCTCAAAACAAAGAAATATATGAGGAGCCACAATGGTTGAAGTAGATCTTGATTCCTACTAGTTTAACATCTAGCCCTCCTTTTCCCTGTCTCACACTAACAGCTCTCTATTACTAGTGGCTCTAGTGATACTCTAAAGAATGTTAGGATGCCAAGAAGCACCATTTGATATACAATGATATACAATAAAATGTCCAAACTTCTTAGTAAGACATAAAGTTTCCTTCATTGAACTTCTGGAGTCACATTTTCAATCCCCTTTTGTCATACCCAATGATTCACACAAATCTGAACGACAAGAAATCCCTAACTATCCTATGCATTTCCCTACCATTGTGGCTTTTAGACATGCTAGTTCCACTGGATGGACACAGTGTCTGCAATGATGGGTTCAAGCACAGCAAAGATTGTGAGGACAATGCAGGACTGTGCAACATTTCATTCTGTTGTATATAGGTCACATGACTCAACAGCATCTAACAACAACATAAGTAGAATTAAAATTTTAATATAACTGCTTATTTGTTAGAAATCTCCTCTAATAACATATATTATTTTCTTGTATTTATTAAGTATAAAAGAATATTCCTCTTCGCCCTTCTTATTGTCTGTACTCTGGAGAGCAATTTTTAATTTTGCAAACTGTTGTCCAACTGTAATGGTAATAGTCCTTCAATAAACCCTGTTACTTGTATTTAAAAAAAAAAAAAAAAGAAGAAGAAGAAGAAGAATATTCCTCATCAAATAATACTGTACATATTTTTAATGAAATCTTTGACTCTGTAGTATTCCAAGAGCAAGTTCTGTGCCATGGATGATTTGAGGCTGTTCTTTACTATACTTTGAGTACTCAAAGCCAGAGAGGATGACAGAGGAGAGCAGCAGCCAGGGATCCAGGTAAGGGGAGGGACCCAGGCCCCACCCCCAAGAGGCAGGAAAGCTGGGGAAAGAAAAGTCAGGGAGACAACAGAGCACAGCAGCACCAGGGATCCAAGTAAGGGGAGGGCAGAGAGGTTTTTAACAGCTAAGGGAGACAAACTTGTCTGTCAGTTTGTCGTACTGTTGTGGCTTGCATGTTGCTGTGAGGCTTGAGGTTGTGCCACTGGTGCTTCAAGTGCTGGCAGGGTTGCACATAGTACACAAGTTTCAGTGCAGTTTACAGACTGAGACAGACTAAGAAGAAGGAAGAGGCGATCCACTTCTCAAAAAATTGGCCAGGAAAAATCTTATGAATAACAGAGAAACTCTCTGGTACATTACCACACAACTTTATGAATAGCCCAGAAACATTTTCTGATATAGTGCAAGAGTACAAGCCCTTAGGTCAGAAGACTTTCAAAATATGACTAGGAAAGAGCTGCATCATCAGAGTAGGACTAACCTTACTGATATGGATAAAGTAACGTTTTCGAGACCTCCATTTGCTGAGATGGCCCTACTCGAGTTAAGGAGAAACAGCTACAAACATCAATTAATAATTGGAACATAGTATGTACGAAGCATGAATCTAGGAAAATTGGAAGTTGTCAAAAATGAAATGGAACGCATAAAGATTGATATCCTAGGAATTAGTGAGCTGAAATGGACTGGTTTTGGCCTTTTCAATTGGACAACCATATGATCTACTATGCCAGGAATGACAATTTGAAGAGGAATGGTGTGGCATTCATCATCACAAAGGATGTTTCAAGATCTGTCCTAAAGTACAATGCTCTCAGTGATAGGATAATATCCATACACCTACAAAGAAAACCAGTAAATACTACTACTATTATTATGCACCAAGTTCCAAAGTCAAAGATGAGGACACTGAAGATTTTCATTAGCTCTGCAGTCTGAAATTGACCAAATGTGCAATCAAGATGGGATAATTATCATTGGTGCCTAGAATGCAAAAGTTGGAAACAAAGAAGAATCACTGGTAGTTGGAAAATTTGGCCTTGGTGACAGAAATAACACTGGAGATCGCATGATAGAATTTTGCAAGACTAACAAGTTATTCGTTGCAACTACATTTTTTTTCAACAACACAAATGGTAGCTATTCATGTGGACTTCACCAAGTAGAGTACACAGGAATCAGATTGACTACATCTGTGGCAAGAGGAGATAGAAAAGCTCAGTATCTTCAGCCAAAACCAGGCCAGGAGGTGATTGTGAAACAGACCATCAATTCTTCATGTGCAAGTTAACTTGAAGACAATTAAAAAAGTCCATGAGAGCCAAAATATTATCTTGAATAAATCCCTCCTGAGTTTAGAGAACATCTAAAGAATAGATTTGATGCATTGAACACTAATAACTGAAATCAAGAAGAATTGTGGGATGACATCAAGAACATCATCCATGAAGAAAGCAAGAGATCATTGAAAAGGCAGGAAAGGAAGAAAAGACTAAAATGGATGTCAGAAGAGACTCTGAAACTTGCCCTTGAATGGAAAGTGGCTAAAACAAATGGAAGAAATGGCAAGATAAACGAGCTGAACAGAAGGTTTCAAAGAGCAGCTCGGGCAGACAAAGCCAATTACTATAATGAAATGTGCAAAGACCTGGAGCTAGAAAACCAAAAGGGAAGAATAGGCTTGGCATTTCTCAAGCCAAAAGAACTGAGGAAAAAATTTCAGTTTCGAGTTGCAATATTGAAAGATTCTATGGGTAAAATATTGAATGATGGAGGAAGCATGAAAAGAAGATGGAAGGAATACACAAATCACTGTACCGAAAAGAACTGGTCGATGTTCATCCATTTCAGGAGATGGCATGTGTTCAGGAACCAAAGGTATTGGTTGCACTGAAGGAATTGGCAAAGAACAAGGCTCCAGGAATGGATGGAAAGCCCATTGAGATGTCTCCATAAATGGATGCCCCACTGGAGGCACTCACTTGGTTATGCCAAGAGATTTGGAAGACAGCTACCTGGCCAACTGACTGAAAGAGATCCATATTTGTACCCATTCTAAAGAAAAGTGATCTCACAGAATGTGGAAATTATAGAACAATATCATTAATACTGCACACAAGTAAAATCTTACTGAAGATAATTCAAATATGGTTGCAGCAGTATAGCAACACAGAAATTCTAGAGGTTCAGACTGGATTCAGATGAGGACGTGGAACAAGGGATATCATTGCTGATGTCAGATGGATCTTGGCTCAAAGCAAAGAATACGAGAAAGATGTTTACTTGTGTGTTACTGACTATACAGAAGTATTCTGTTGTGTGGATCATAACAAAGTGTGGAAAACATTGAGAAGAATAGGAATTCCAGAACACTTAATTGTACTCATGAGGAACCTGTACATAGACAAGGAGGCTTTCATTCGAACAGAAAAAGTGAACACTGCATGGTTTAAAGTCAAGGATGGAGGGTGTCAGGGTTGTATCCTTTCACCACACTTATTCAATCTATAAGATGAGCAAATTTTCCAAGAAGCTGGACTATATGAAGAAGAACATTGCATCAAGATTGGAGGAAGAATTGTTAACAACCTCCAATACGCTAACAACACAACTTTGGTTGCTGAAAATAAGGATGACTTGGAGCACTTAAAGATGAAGATTGAAGAATACAGCCTGCAGTATGGATTATATTTCAATATGAAGAAAACAAAAATTCTCACAACTGGACCTATAAGCAGCATCACGATATATGGAGAAAAGATTGAAATTGTCAAGGACTTCACATTGCTTGCTTCTACAATCAATGACAATGGAAGCAGCAGTCAAGACATCAGATGACATATGGCACTGGACAAGTTGGCTGCAAAGGACCTCTTTCAAGTGCTGAAGAACAAAGATGTCTCCTTGAGGACTAAGTTGTGCCTGACACAAGCCATGGTATTTTCAATCGACTCGTATGCATGTGAGAGCTGGACAATGAATAAGGAAGACCAAGGAAGAATTGATGCTTTTGAGATGTGGTGCTGGCAAAGAATGCTGAAAGTACCATGAACCACTGAAAGAACTAACAAATCTGTCCTGGAGGAAGTACAGCTGGAATGCTACTTAGAAGTAAGAATGGCCAGACTTCATCTCACCTTGGTCATGTTGTCAGAAGGGACCATTCTCTGGAGAAGGATGTCATGCTTGGTAAGGTGGAGGGTCAACGAAAGAGGGGACGGCCGTCAATGAGACAGATTGACAAAGCGGCTGCAGCAATGGGCTCAGTATAGCCAAGATCATGGAGCTGACACAGGACCAGGCAGTGTTTCATTCTGCTGTGCACAGGGTTGCTATGAGTTGGACACGACTCAATGGACCTAACAACAACAACAACCACAACTATAAGTACTCAGAGTATCAAATGTCCTCCTCAGTGCCCCTATCATGACTTGGTCACCTAATCTGACCACTGATTTCCAGTTTGAGGATTAAAGAAGGAAGGAAGCATCAAAAGACTCTAGTGATATTTAGCAAGCAGACACTGTGGGATTCTCACTCGGATCAAATTGTGGCAGCTTGTTTTTGTTCTAGTGTGCGAATGAGTAGGTTCCAAATCACAGCAACCCTATGCACAATAGAATGAAACATTGCCCAGTTCTGCATCATTCTCACAATGTCTTCTACTGTAGCCACTATGTCGATCCATCTTATTGAGGGTATTTCTCTTTATCACTGGCCTGCTACTTTTCCAATCATGATGTACTTCTTCAGGGACTGGTCCTTCCAGACTATATCTCCAAAGTAAGGAAGATGAAGGCTTACCATCATCACTTCTATGGAGTATTCTGGCTGTTTCAGCTTTGTTTGTTCTTCTAGAAGTTCATGATATTTTAATATTTTTCACCAAAACATAAATTCTGCTTTGGTCTTTCTTATTCACTGTCCAGCTTTTGCATGCATATGAGGCAATTGAAAACACCATGGCTTTGGTCAGGCATAACTGAGTCCTCAAAATGACATCTTGGCTTTTTATCCTTTAAAGAGGTCTTTTGAAGCAGATTTGCCAATGGAATATGACGATTGATTTCCTGATTATTGCTTCCATGGGCATTGATTGTGGATCCAGGTAAAATGAAATCCCTGATAACTTCAATCTTTTATTTGTTTACCATGATATTTCTTATTAGTCAGTTGTGAAGAGTTTTATTTTCTGTATATTGTTTTATATTTATATTGTTTTTTTATATACTGAAGGCTGTAGTCTTTGATCTTCATCAGTGTTTCAAGTTCTCTTCACTTTAGACAAGCAAGGTTGTGTCATCTGCATATCTAAGGTTGTCAATTGTTCTTCCTTCAGTCCTGATGCCATATTCTTCAGATTATCCAACTTCTCAGATTATTTGCTCAACATACAGATTGAATAAGTATGATGAAAGGATACAACCCTAACATATATCCTTCCTGATTTTAAACCATGCATTTTCCTATTCTTCTATTTGAACAACAACCTCTGTAGTCTATGTGCAGGTTCCTCATGAGAACAATTAAGTGTTCTGTAATTCCCATTCTTTGCAATCTTATCCACAATGTGTTGTTATTTACACAGGCAAATGGTCTTGAATAGTCAATATAACACAGGTAAACATCTCTCTGGTATTGTCTGATTTCATCTAAGATTCATTTGACATCAACAATAATATCCCTTATTCCACATCCTCTTCTGAATTCAGCTTGAATTTCTGACACTTTATTGTCATTATACTACTGCAACTGTTTTTAAATTATTTTCAGAAAAATTTAACTTAAGTGAGATATTAATTATTTCTGCATTTCTTTGGATCACTTTTCTTCAAATGGGCAAAAATAAGGATCTCATCCAGTTGATTAGCCAGGTAGCTTTCTTCTAAATTTTGTGATATAAATTAGTGAGAATTTCCAGATTTCATCCAGTTTTTGAAAGATCTCAACTAGTATTCTTTCAATACCTACAGACTTGTTTTCAGCCAATGTCTTCAGTGGAGCTTGGACATCTTCCTTTAATATGATCAATTGTGGTTTTTTTATTATTATTATTTTATTGTGCTTTGGGTGCAAATTCATAAAGCAAAATGTGTTTTACATTCAACTGTTCATGTATGTTTGATTTCATGCCCTGATTAACATCCCCAACCACAACAAACTCTCCTCCCCTCCTGTACCTGTGAGGACATTCAATTCTTGATCATATACCACCTCCTGAAATGGTTGAATGTTGATTATTTTTATTTTTGGTACACTGATTCTGTGTATTCCTTCCATGTTCTTTTGATGTTTCCTGCATTCTCTTCTCCTTCCACACACCCACAGGGCATATCCTACATTTCAAGATTCCCATGTTGGTCCCATCACATTGGGGGAGTGATTGCTACTTACTAAATAGAACAAGAGAAATCTACTTCTGCATTAGGTCATAAGTCTGACATGTTGTGCTGACAGAACTTTTCAAAAGTCCCAAGATTAAATATTGATACTTGAGGTTTGAATATTATCTTCAGTTCTTTCAGCTTGAGAAATGCCAAGCATGTTTTGATTTTCTAGCTCCAGGTCTGTGCACATTTCATTGCAATACTTTTTTGTCTCTAGTTACCCTTTGAAATCTTCTTTTCAGCTCTTTTACTTCACCTTTTCTGCCATTCACTTTAGGTACATTCAAGAACAAGTTTCAAGTCTCTTCAGACATCCATTTTTTATTATTATTATTTATTTCCAGTCTTTCTAATGAGATTTTTCTTTCTTCATGTATGATGTCATCCCACAATTCATCCAGTCCTTGATCATTAGTATTTGATTATACATGAGAACCTTGCTGGACGGGATACACAGGAATCAAATCAACATTTGTGGAAAGAGGCAATGGAGAGGCTCCATATCATCAGTCAGAACAAGGTCAGCGGACAACTGCAGAACAGACCATCAATTGCTCATGTGAAAATCCAAGTTGATGATGAAAAAAATTAAAACAAATCCACAAAAGCCAAAACTCAAACTTAACTATATGCCATGACAACTTAGGACTAAATTTCTGCTCCTGACCGGGATGGAATTTTTCTCTTTGTTTATCTTCAATCAGTCCTAGTCTTCTCCTTTGAAGTAAAACAGAACAGATGAACAGATATAATATCATCGTTCAAAATGTTTTTTTTTTTTAATCTCCTCTCCTAGTACTGAGCTTATCTCCCCAACATAGTTCTTCCAACTATTCATCATGATTTTGTCCTGTGAAAGTTAGAATTCTGAATTTACCCTTTTTCACTGTGAACCACGTATGACATTTATTTGATGCTAGTACTGATTTAAATAGCCATTTTTGTTTCACTGATTTTCAGTCCATGATATTCACCTCATATTTAAGTAAATGATTCAGAAGTGTGTATTTTTTTCTTCCAAACTGGAAAAAAAGATCTCCCCAACATTTGATTTCATGGGAAAAAAAAAAAAAAAAAAAGATTGTTTTTCTCCACTTTCATTCCTGGTTCTGATGAAAATTTCTGTCATTTAGGAAATATTTTAAGTTTAAAAAATTTTACCTTCAACAAAATTGTAATAAGTTCTTCTTTTCTGTGTATGGAAAGTTATATTGCATTTTTTAAATGACTTGCTGTCCCACACTCATTCATTTTTCTCATGTTTTTCAAAGGATTTTGTTGCAATACGCCTTATGTAATTTTTACATGTACATGCATTCTCTTCTCTTTCCACTCACCCACAGGGCATTTCCTACATTTCAAGATTCCCATGTTGGTCGTATTTGGGGAGTGATTGCTACTTACTAAATAGAAAAAGAGAAATCTACTTCTGCATTAGGTCAAAAGTCTGACAAGTTGTGTTGACAGAACTTTTCAGAAGTCCCAAGATTCAAAATTAAATTGAAATAGGAAAGCAGTATTACATAAAATAGAGTTTTCTGAGTTTCATTTCATATTTTTACCACAATTAATAAGGCAACTGAATAATGTTGACTCTAGAAATATTTCTTGAAGATCAGATAATTATTTTTAATTGAAGAGTGGTTTATGGTACTACTATCATTAAAATTTCTAAGCAAAATTTCATGACAGAGGGTCAGGTTAACACTGCATATTTTGAGAAATGTGAAGACAAAATAAAAACTAAGTTCCCTAGAATATTATGACAGAAAGAAAGTGTTTGTATGTAAATATATACCATCTACCATCCAATTTCTAAATCCTCACTCTCCCTTCACCACAAATTTAATCATTCATTTAACAAGTAGATTCCAAGGAAGGGAAAGAAAGAATGCACAAAAAGTAAGACTTTATTTTGAGGAGCCTGAAGTCTAGTAAGGCAGACAAATAATTGTATAAATGTAAAGATTTCAGACTAGAAAACACTACAGGGCAGTTCTACTTGACAGTGAGGTTGCTATGAATTGAAAATTGACTACATGGCACAGAACAACAACAATAAAAATGTTATCAAATAAAGGCCTAAGTTCAGTATGTAAAAGTAAAATAATAATGATGAAGGTAATTACAACAATAATAATAATAAATTATATTATATTGAGTTTTCTGTTACTTGGCTTGCTTTCTACCTTCAGCCATATTCTACCATGGGTAAGATATAACATCTCAGGCAATTCCATTAATTTTGTTTACGTCAGCATAATCTCTTTAATGAATTGTTGTTATTGTTATGTGCCATCGAGTCATCTCTAATTCATAGTGACCTTATTTACAACCTGGTCTTGTGCCAGCTTCATGATCCCTCCGATATCTGAGACCATTGCTGCATCCAACATGTCAATCCATCTTGTTGAGGGTTTTCCCCTCTTTCATTGACCCACCACTTTACCAAGTATGACATCTTTCTCCAGAGAATTGTCCCTTCTGACAACATGACTAAAGTAGATGAGACAAAATTTGGCCATTCTTGCTCCCAAGGACCATTCCAGCTGCACTTCTTCCAGGACAGATTTGTTAGTTCTTCCAGTAATCCACATTTCTTTCAGCATTCTTCACCAACACCACAAGTCAAAAGCATCAACTCTTCTTCAATCTTCCTTATTCATTGCTTACCTCTCACACACATATGTGGCGATTGAAAATATCATGGCTTGGGTTAGGGGCATCCTAGTCTTCAAGGAGATATCTTTGTTCTTCAGCATTTGAAAGAGGGCTTTTGCAACAGATTTGCCCAATGAAATGTGTCTTTTGATATCTTGGCTGCTGCTTCCATTGGCATTGATTATAGAACCAAGTAATATGAAGTCTTTGACAATTTTCCTCTTTTCACCATCTTTCATGATATGCTTATTGGTCCATTTGTGAGGATTTTTGCTTTCTTTATATTGAGATGTAATCCATACTGCAAACTGTAGTCTTTAATGTTTATCAGTAAGTGCTTTAAGTCAAGCAATGTTGTGTTGTCTGCATATTGCAGGTTGCTGATAAGACTTCCTCCAATCCTGATGCCACATTCTTCTTCATACAGTCCAGTTCCTCTGATTATCTGCTCAGCATACATATTGAATAAGCATGGCAAAAGGATACAACTCTAACTCATTTCCTTCCTGATTTTAAACCATGCAGTGTTCCCTTGTTTTGTTCAAATGACAGCTATGTGCAGGTCTATGCACAGGTTTGCAGGTTCCTCATGAATACAATTAAATGTTCTGGAAGAATAAGGTGTATTTGACCCAAGCCAAGGAATTTTCAATTGCCTCATATGCATGCAAAAGTCAGACAATGAATAAGGAAGAATTGATATGTTTGAATTATGGTGTTGGCAAAGAGTATTGAAATATCATGGACTGCCAGAAGAATGAATATATCGGTCTTTGAAGAGCCAGAATGTTTCTTGGAATTGAGGATGATGAGACTTCATCTCATGTACTTTGGACATGTTAACAGGAGAGACCTGTCCCTGGAAAAGAAACTCATGTTTGGTACAGTAGCCAGTCAGAAAAATAGAGGGAGATCCTCAATGAGATGAATTGACATGTGACTGCTATAATGGGCTTGAGCAGAGAAAGAATTGTGAAGATGCTGCAGGACAGAGCAGTGTTTCATTCTGTTGTACACAGAGTTGCTATATGTTGCAAAGAACTTGACATCACTTAACAGCAACAACAGGGCCCCTTGATACCATTGGTTCCTTTGGACCATATATTTCTACATCTGCAACTCCCTTGGAATGGATGCTATTCTTGAGGCTATCTAGTGAATTCTACCTGGATAGCCTCCATGACTATAATAATGAGCTGACTGCTTTCTCAGATTTTACTCAGGAAGTGAGGTACTAGTCTTCTTTATTGGCACAGCTATTAACCCATTTGGGTTTCTACTTTCTCATCCTCAGCCTGACTCCATGGAAAAAAATGATCCTCCTATTAAAAACAGAGTAAGTCTAAAGTTCTTGTTTCTCCATCAATTCTCCTTTTCTGGTCCATAGACTGTAACCTTTGTCTATTTGGAAGTGAGGAGAAACAGATAGGAAAACTGACTTTCTCCTAAATAGTCTGAAAGTCTGTTTTCTATTGTTTTAAATCTTACAGTCTTAGATCTTTAGGACCTTATATTTTGATACTTGGTACCAGAATTTTTGAACAACAAACTTTATTTTTCTTTAACTAAACTTTTTTTTTTGGTTTGCTTGTGTCTCTCTACAGTTTGATTTGAAATTAAGGACAAAGATGTTGCAATGTGGTCAAATGGGGAGGACCTGTGGGTCAAAATGAATTACCAGAAATAAAAAACAGAGTAGTATATCAAAATATTAGATGCAACATATCTAACTGCCAAACTAAACCAAACCAAACTCACTGCCATTGAGTCGGATTTGACTCATAGCGACTCCTCCTTGGGTTTACAAGGTGGTATCACTACAGAAGTAGATTGCCCAATCTTCCTTCTAAGGAGTGGCTGGTGGGTTTGAACTGCCAGCCTTCTGGTTAGCAGTTAAACGCCTTAGACAATACACTACCAAAGCTCCATAATTAACTGTAGAACATGATAAATATTATGTTGTTGTTGTTGTTAAGTGCCGTCAAGTCGTTTCCGACTCATAGCGACCCCATGCACAGCAGAAGGAAACACTGCCAAATCCCGCGCCAGCCCCACAATCCCTGCTATAATTGAGCCCATCATCGCAGCCACTGTATCAATCCATCTCCCTGAAGGCCTCCCCCTCTTTCATCGACCCTCCACCATACCAAGCATGACATCCTTCTCCAGGGAATGGTCCCTTCTTACAACATGACCAAAATAGGTGAGACGAAGTCTGGCCATTCTTGCTTCCAA
>NW_006922096.1:1559100-1562481 GCF_000298275.1 Orycteropus afer afer | reverse complement strand
TGAGTTGTGGTGCTGGTGAAGAATGCTGAAAGTACCATGGACTGTTAAAAGAACTAACAGATCTATCCTGGAGGAAGTGCAGCCATAATGCTCCTTGGAAGCAAGAAAGGCCAGACTTCATCTCACCTATTTTGGTCATGTTGTCAGAAGGGACCATTCCCTGGAGAAGGATGTCATGCTTTGTAGGGTGGAGGGTCAATGAAAGAGGGGGAGGCCTTCAACAAGATGGATTGACACGGTGGCTGCGATGATGGGCTCAAGTATAGCAGTGATTGTGGGGCTGGTACGGGATCGGGCAGTGTTTCGTTCTGCTGTGCATGGGGTCGCTATGAGTTGGAAATGACTCGATGGCACTTAACAACAACAACAACA
The DNA here is from genome assembly GCF_000298275.1 of Orycteropus afer afer. Classification (NCBI taxonomy): domain Eukaryota; kingdom Metazoa; phylum Chordata; class Mammalia; order Tubulidentata; family Orycteropodidae; genus Orycteropus; species Orycteropus afer. The sequence goes on along the minus strand of NW_006922096.1, from coordinate 1,562,109 downwards.
ACAACATATGCACAGGAAGACAGCTTGTGGGGGGGGAAGGGCTGAATAAGATGCAAGGACATAGGGAAGAGGTGGCTATGGGAAGGAAGTGGGAGGAGAGCTGTTGCATTATGAGAAATTGCCGTCAATATCATGAGACAAAGTGTTTTTGAGCTGTGCTTAATGGAAAGTGAATTTGCTCTGTAAACATGCACCCAAATCACAATAACAATTTTTTAAAAAATGTATACCTAGGTTTATATTTCATTTATGTTGTCATCCTCATTAATTTAGTCCTAACTGCACTGCACATATTGTGGAGGCTCTGGTGGCATAGAGCCTAATGCATTTGACTGCTAACCCAAAGGCTGGCAGTTCAAACACACTAGCCACTCTTCAGAAGGAAGGTTGGGCAATCTACTTCTATAGTGATACTGCCTTGGAAACCCAAGGAGGGGTGGCTATGAGTCAGATTCAACTCAACAGCAGTGAGTAGCATAAATTGCATTGTTTGGATGAGTTGTTTTGAAAAGGGATAAATTGTTGTTATTCATTTAAAATCAAATAATAACTATGAGGTTCTCCATAACCCTGGGGTGATGTAATGAAAGCCATGTCAGATGTTCTATACATACAAGAATGTAAAATAATAATAATAATAATAATATGAGCTTTTATACAAAAGAGAGAAGCCATTTCCCCCTTTTTTTCTCCCTGAAAGGAGGGAGAAAAATGTTTGCTGCTGGGAGATGGTATGAAAAGCACCCTGAGTTCTCACTCTAAACTTTCATCACATAAACAAATCTCCTAGGAGCACAATATGCCAAGTGTCTTCAACTTTACAACCAGAGATGTATCCCAGATTCTAGGCCTCATTCTGTCCCTGAAATAGAAACATACTTCCCAAGGTAGGAGTTCTTTCTAGAGTATTCACTATCCATTCAGTGCAAAATTACTCTCCAAGGGTTGCTTTTATTCCAAAATCCCCAATTTCTGTAAAAATTTTCCAGAAAACTGTAACTAAGCAGAAACACAAAAATATTTTCTCTACACCCCATATTTCAGATGCAAATATATAGGGCATATAGGAATAGTATTTGATGTTTGTAGTTGCTCAGATTATTTCTTTTTGAAGGATCGGCACAAGGCTTTTCTCTATGAGGTGAAGGTAAAAGATGTCCCAAATGTCCAACTTTTCCAGACTGCTGTACTACTCCATCATTTCTAACATTAACTTCTCCTTCTCCCCTAAGTACTCTCCCTCCTGTCTTAGGCTTCCATATTTTGAAGTAACATCTCACAGAACTGCCAGGAAAATGGCTAACACCATGGTGGAGGCTAGCAAGTCCAAAATCCGTGGGTCAGACATCAGTCTAGAGGATTCTCCTCGCTCACATGGTTGCAGGGACTGAGAACACAAATTGGCAGGTCAGATGACTGACTGCTCTCCGAAGTTCAGGGATGAGATGTTGACAAACCAGGTGTAGGGTCCATAGCAAGAGAGCAAACTTTGCCAGAGTGTACACTTGTATACCCTGAAGGAAACTAAGGGTAGTAACTCAAGTCACACCCTCCAGCAAAGTGGTACTCAAGATACACCTCACCCTAACCTTGCCTCATCAAAGCAACAGAAAACTTAACCCAAAATTGGACCATAACCACAGGCATAGAGGCTATGATTTATAATACATCCCATAAAGGAGGAATATGGCTAGGATGGCCATATTAATAAATTCACTGCACTGCAATTATTTATTCCATTCAAACTAAGCCAGCCATGATTTCCATAAATTTAAATTACAATGAAAGTTTTATCTCTAAGGATTGATCAACAAAAAGGCAAAAATTAAGTCAAAGATCACACATGAAATAAGTTAGACTTCTAATTTTAAGATCAATGTTACTAGCAATATTTTCACAATAGACATAAAAGTCAGTTTTAGGATATAGTTATATCATGTTTAATAATAATTTCTCTTTTCTGATACAACAAAATGAGAATATCTCTCTTTTTCAGACACATGTTTAATTATCTACTGCTTCAGTATTATTTAAAGATAAAATTGCTAAACCTTGATCAATGAGAGGATAGATAGGTGGACAGGCTGAACTATTAGGTATGCCTCTGTAGGGGGGAGTGTGCCCTTGACCATGTATAGGGTTGTCAGACAATGTTTCTATAAGTGTATTTGTATGTTGTGTAAGATTTTCTAGATATATGGTAGAGCTAACAAGAGACAATGTTATAGTCACTTCGTGGCTACAGCCAGCTTTCCAGAGGGAGCAAGTAGTTGGAAGCTGTGGGCTCAAGACCATAATTGGAAGGGACATCCAGCTCAATTGGTATAACATACTATACAAATACATTGTGTCACATCCTACTTTGGTGAGTAGTAACTGGGATCTTAAAAGCTTACAAGCAGTCATCTAGATGCAACAGTGTGTCTCTCCTTGACCAGAGTGAAGAATGAAGAAAACAAAAGACACATGGAAACAATTAGTCTAAGTGACTGGTACACCATGTGATCCTCAGCCTATGTGACTGAGACCAGAAGAACTAGATGGTGCCCATCTACCACTGTCAACTACTCAGAGTGAGATCTTTGTAGGAGATCTTGGTTAGATCTTGGTTAGAGAGGGAGAATAATGTGGAACAAAATTCAAAATCATAAATGAAAAAAAGGGACTAAGTTTGCCGGTATGATAGAGCCTGAGGGGAGTGCTAAGACTGTGGCTCCTAGCTGCCTTTCAAGTCTGGAATTGAACCCAGTCCTGTGGCTTCCAGCCAAACAAAAGACAGGCATATGAGCTGAACATTTACTTTAGGTAGATACTCTCTTTGGAGAGAACAATCATGGGGAAGAGAAGGGCTGTGTATGCACAAGGAGCCACCTAAGGGGGCAGGAGTCCATGTGAGGGAAGGACACAGGGAAGAGGTAGCTGTGGGGAGGAAGTGGGAGGAGAGCTGTTGCATTGTGGGAGATTATAGTCAATGTCATGAGACAAAGTATATGTGAACTACTGTATGGA
>NW_006922096.1:1557690-1558945 GCF_000298275.1 Orycteropus afer afer | reverse complement strand
TTGTTAAAGTGAAATTGATTAAAAAAACATTGGAATTAAAATTTAAGATTTTAATTACTTGTTAAACTAATTCCTCAGCTCAAAGATGGTTTTAATTTATTCTGAAAAGCTCTTCTAATTTAAATGAATATTGCTGCTTTGTCATTTAACAGATTCTATCTCTTAATAAAGTGCCAACAATACAATAAAGACCTGTCTATGTTCACCATTTTTGGGAATAAACACTAATTGAGATAGTAGTCAAATTGAATAAGATATCATTCATGAGGGATATTAATGCTTCATTTTAACACTGACATAAGAGAATATCAGTAAGTTTGGATTTGCTTTTTCTCATTTTTCCATGGTAGCTGATAATACTTCACCAACCTAGCCAGGCTATTGTGTAAATGAATGAAAGTAAAAGCATCAAATAAGCCAAGGAATCTTATTAATGTAAAATAAAAACAATTTATTATATTGAAAAACTCTGAGTATATCTAAATTGCCTCATGACATTTTCACCATAATAATATGTGTTTGTCCCTTTAGTTGTTAAATGTGAGGGTATGCTTTGTGGTCATTTTGTAGCAGTAATAGTGCTGTATAGTTGTTTATATTAAGAGGCTATATAAAGGCTGGGGCATGAGGTAAGCAGGCCAGGGGCTTTGATGCTGCTTTTCCCTTGGTTGTGTCTCTATATTAAGGCCAGGACCTGAGGTAGGCAGGTGCAGAGGGGTTAGGAGCAACTAAGGGAGATGAACTTGTCTAATAGCTTGTCCTTCAGTGGCTTACATGTTTCTGTGAGACTGCAGGCTATGCTACGATGGTGCAAAGTGCCAACAGGGTTACCCATGGTGAAGAGATTTTAGCAGAGCTTCTGGACTTTGACAGACTTGGAAGAAGGAATAGGCCTTCCATTTAAAGAATTGACCAGTGAAAACCTTATGAAAAGCAGTGAAACGTTGTCTGATATGTCACTGGAAATCTTTATGTACAGCTTGAAGCATTGTCCAACATAGTGCAGGAAGATGAGCCCAGCAGGTCAGAAGGCACTCAAAATTTGACTGGGGAAGAGCTGACTCCTCAGACTAGAGATGACCTTAACAATATGGATGAAGTAAAGCTTTAAGGACCTCCACTGGCTGATGTGGCACGACTTAAAATGTGCAGAAATAGATGCAAACATCCATTAATAATTGGAACATGGAATGTACGAAGTATGAATCTAGGAAAACTGGAAGTTGTCAAAAATGAAATGGAATGCATAAAGATT
>NW_006922096.1:1552694-1556315 GCF_000298275.1 Orycteropus afer afer | reverse complement strand
CTCAAGTATAGCAGGGATTGTGGGGCTGGCGCGGGATCGGGCAGTGTTTCGTTCTGCTGTGCATGGGGTCGCTATGAGTCGGAAATGACTCAACAGCACTTAACAACAACAACAGCAACATGCTGAGCAGATAATCCAAGAAGATAAATTATATGAAGAAGAATATGGCATAAGGATTGGAGGAAGACTCGTTAACAACCTGTGATATGCAGATGAACAACTTTGCTTGCTGAAAGTGAGAATGACTTGAAGTACTTACTGATGAAGATTGAAGACTATCGTCTGCAGTATGGATTACACCTCAATATAATGAAAACAAAAATACTCACAACTTGTCCAATAAACAGTTTCATGATAAATAGAGAAAAGATTGAAGTTGCCAAGGATTTCATATTACTTGGTTCTATAATCAACAACAATGAAAGCAGCACTCAAGACATCTGATGACATATCGCATTGGGCAAATCTGCTGCAAAGGACCTTTTTCAAGTGATGAAGGGCAAAGATGTCTCCTTGAAGACCAAGGAGTGCCTGACCCAAGCCATGGTATTTTCAATCACCTCTTATGTTTATGAGAGCTGGACGATGAATAAAGACAACTGAAGAAGAGTCAATGCTATTGAGTTGTGGTGTTGGAGAAGAATGCTAAGAGTGCCATGGTCTGCTAAAAGGACTAACAAATCTGTCCTGGAGAGAGTGCAGCCAGAATGTTCCTTGGAAGCAAGAATGGCCAGACTTTGCCTCACCTACTTTGGTCATGTTGTCAGAAGGAACCATTCCCTGGAGAAGGATATAATGCATGGTACAGTAGAAGGTCAGCAAAGAAGGGGAAAGCCTTCAATGAGATGAATGGACACAGATGCTGCAATGGATGGGCTCAGGTATAGCAAAGATTGTGAGGTTGGCACAGGATCAAGCAGTGTTTCATTTTGCTGTGCATAGGTTCACTGTGTATCAGAGATGACTCAATGGCACCTAACAGCAACAGAAACAACAACAATTTATATATAAAATGTTCATAAAATAAGTAAGTAAAAGTATAATAGAGTATAATTCAAAGCACCTGTGCTTTCCTGAGGTGAATCCTGTTGAACTTTTGATTGCAGGTGCATCAAATATTTTTTGTGTAAAGACACATGCATATGCTAATTCACTCAATCAAAACAATATAAAAACAGTCTGTAACACGACACAAAAAAAAGAATAAAGTGAAATCCAATTTCTATCTAGATTTTGCTTTCTTGAACAAGTTATTTTTAATCTGTATAATTTCTCTCATCTGGGAAATCCAACCACCACTCATCTGTCAGTTTGTCATACTGTGGTGGCTTGCATGTTGCTGTGGGGCTGGAGGCTATGCTACTGGTATTTCAAATACCAGCAGTGTCTCCGGTGGTAGACAGGTTTCACCAAAGTTTCCAGACTAAGACAGACTCCAAAGAAGGAATGGGCCATCCACTTCTCAAAGCATTGGCCAGTAAAAACTTCATGAATAGTAGTGAAACACCGGCTGGTGTAGAACTGGAAAACTATATAAATATCCCTGAAACATTGTCTTATATAGTGCCAGAAGATAAAAACATCAAATCAGAAGGCACTCAAAGTACAACTAGGGAAGGGCTGCCTCCTTAAAGTAGAGTCAACTTTAATGACAAGGATGGAGTAAAGCTTTCCAAAGCCCCACTTACTGAAGTGGCATGACTCAATAAAGGGAAGAAACAGCTGCAAACATCCCTTAGTAGTCAGAAAAGGCAATGTATGAATCTAGGAAAAATTGGAAGTTGTCAAAAATGAAATAGAATGGATAAAGATTGATATCCTAGGCATTAGTAAACTGAAATGGACTGATTTTGGCCATTTGGAATCAGACAATCATATAGTCTAGTAACCAGAAGACTGGTGGTTCAAACACACCAGCCACTCCTCAAAAGGAAGGTTGGGCAATCTACTTCCATAGTGATACTGCCTCAGAAACCCAACGAGGGGTCACTACGAGATGGATCTGACTCGACAACAATGAGAGAGAGAAGCCAAAGATGATAAATTGAAGAGGAATGGCATGGCATTCATTGTAACAAAGAATGTTTCAAGATATATGCCGAAGTACAGTGCTATCTGTGAGAGTATAATATCCATATGCCTATAAGGAAGACAAGTTATTACTACTGTTATTTGAATTTATGCACCAACCACCAATGCCAAAGATGAGGAAATTTAATAATTTTACCCATTTCTGAAATTGACCAAACATGCGATCAAGATATAATGATTATTAGTGGTGACTACAATGCAAAAGTTGGAAACAAAAAAGAATCCTCAGTATTTGGAAAATATGGACTTGGTGATAGAAATGACATTGGAGACCACATGATACAATTTTGCAAGACCAGTAACTTGCTCATTGCAAATACCTTTTTCAACAACATAAATGGTAGCTTTACATATGGATTTCACCAGATGGAATACACACAAATCACATTGACTACATCTGAAGAAAAAGGCAATGGAGAATCTCAATATCTTCAGCCAAAACAAAGCCAGGAGCTGACTATGGAACAGACCACCAACTGCTCATATGCAAGTTGAAGTTGAAGTTGAAGACAATTAAACAAGTCCAAGAGAGCCAAACTATGACCTTGATTATATTCCACCTGAATTTAGAGATCATCTGAATAGATTTGATGCATTGAACACTAATGACCAAAAACCAGATGATTTGAGGGATGACATCAAGAACATTGTCTATGAAGAAAGCAACAGGTCATTAAAAAGACAGGAAAAGAAGTAAAAACCAAAATGAATGTCAGAAGAGACTCTGAAACTTGCTCTTGAATGGAGAGTAGCTAAAGCAAATGGAAGAAATGACAAGCCAAAAGAGCTGAAAAGATTTCAAAGAGCAGCTTGAAAAGACAAACCAATTATTATAATGAAATGTGCAAAGACCTGGAGTTAGAAAGCCAAAAGTGACAAGCATGCTCAGCATTTCTCAAGCTGAAAGAACTGAGGAAAAAAATTAAGCCTCTCGTTGCAATACTGAAAGATTCTATGAGCAAAAACCTGAATGATACAATGTGGTAGTTAAGGTTGTGTGTCAACTTGGCCATGCCTGGTTGACTGGCTGGGCAGCAGGTGGTAGTTATTCCCCATGGTGAAAATGGTAATCAACTCCACGGTGGGATCTACCACAAGGAGCTAAGTAGCTGCTTTAAGGATGTGGTCTGCTTCTAATATATAAGAAGCAGCTTTGGGGACAGTCTCTAGCTTACAGCACGCTGAGTCCTGCATGTAGCTGAGTTGTTCTTCAGCACTTGCCATGCTCTGCCAATCTTGAGACTTTTAATGGACTTGAATCAATGGCCTGCCATGTGGTTTGATAATATTGGGACTGTGCTTTTTTCACTTGTCCTCCTTGAGTTTGTCAGCCTCAGCAGGCAGCAGCTGCCTGAGTGAAAAGATGCCTTTATCTTCAGTTGGCTGGGAGAAAGAGGCAGAGCTGAAGTCCAAGGTCAAGGGGCTTTCACCCAGCCCCTAGAGCCTGGCAGTTTGAACTTAGACTTAAACCCTCCAAAATTGTAAGAGAATAAACTCCTGTTTGTTCAATCCATCCCATTGGTGGTATTT
>NW_006922096.1:1549065-1552586 GCF_000298275.1 Orycteropus afer afer | reverse complement strand
AATTTTCCTCTATTTCAGGAGGTGGCACAGGACCAAGAAACAATAGTATTGAAGAAAGAAGTAGAAGTTGCACTGAAAGAAGTGGTAAACAACAAGGTTCCAGGAATTGATGGAATACCCATTAAGATGTTTCAACAAATGGATGCCATGTTGGAGGCACTTACTCATTTATGTCAAGAAATTTGGAAGACAGCTACCTGGCCAACTGACTGAAATAGATCCATATTTGTACCTACTCCAAAGAAAGGTGATCCCACAGAATTTGGAAATTATGAAAAACTATCAATAACATTACACATGAGTAAAATCTTCCTGAAGGCCGTTAAAAAATAGTTGAAGCAATATTTCAACAGGGAACTTCCAGAAATGCAAGAAGGATTCAGAAGAGGACATGGAATGAGGGATATCGTTGCTGTTGTCAGATGCATCTTGGCTGAAAGTAAATATTAGAAAGATATTTAGTTGACTTTTATTGACTCTGAAAAAGCATTTGATTGTGTGGATCATAACAAATTATAGATAACATTGCAAAGAATGGGAATTCTAGGATACTTCATTATGCTCATGAAGAACCTGTACACAGACCAGGAGGCAGTCATTCAAACAGACTAAGGGGATACTGCATGGTTTAAAATCAGGAAGGGAGAGAGTCAGGGTTGTATCCTTTCACCGTACTTATTCAATATGTATGCTTAGCAAATAATGTGAGAATGTGGACTATATGAAGAAGAACATGGCATCAGGATTGGAGGAAGACTCTTTAACAACCTGCTATATGCAGGTGACACAAATTTGTTTGCTGAAAGTGAAGATGACTTGAAGCACTTACTGATGAAGATTAAAGTCTATAGTCTTCAGTATGGATTACACCTCAACATGAAGAAAAAAAAACTCAAAACTGGACCAATAAGCAGCATCATGATAAGTGGAGAAAAGATTGAAGTTGTCAAAGTTCTCATATTACTTGGATCCACAAACAAAAACAATGGAGTCAGCATTCAAGAAATCAGACATCATATTGCACTGGGCAAATCTACCATAAAAGACCTCTTTCAAGTGCTAAATGGCAAAGATATCTCTGAATACTAAGGTGCATTATTCTAAGCCATGGTGTTTTCTATCATCTCATATGCACATGGAAGCTGGCCAATGAATAAGAAAGACCAAAGAAGAGTTGATGTTTTTGAGTTGTGGTGTTTGTGAAGAATACTGAAAGTACCATGGACTGCCAGAAGAACTAACAAATCTGTCCTAGAAGGGCAGCTGAATGCTCCTTGAAAGTGAGAATGGTCAGACTTCCTCTCACCTACTTGGTCATGTTTTCATAAGGGATCATTCCTTGGAGAAGGATCTCATGCTTGGTAAAGTGGAGGGCTAATGCAGAAGGCGAAGACCCTCAAAGAGATGGATAGACACAGTGGCTGCAACGATGGGCTCAGGTATAGCAAGGACAGTGAGGCTGGTGCAAGACCGTGCAGTGTTTCATTTTGTTGTACATTGGTTCGTTACTAGTCAGAGCCCACTCAACAGCACCTAACAAGAAGAAGAACGGGAAGCCCAAATTCCATGAATAAAACCATACAAAAAAATTCAGGGTTTACAGTTTTTCTGGGACCATAACTTTAATTTTCATATGAATGATTTGATTGTCATTCATATGCATTATTTTTTTGTGAAAGTGATGGCACAACCATCCACCAATGACAGGATTAGTGGGTTGACATATTTCTGCTAGTAGTGGGCATGTTATTATCTTTCTTTCCAAAGTAACTATTTGGGGAAATGATCAAAACAATTTAACTCGAGTTGTAACACCAAAAACTGCAAACAAATCAACAAAAGATGATGGAATTCTCATGATTTGATAAAAAAAAATGTATAGTTGATCACTGGAAGATACACATTTTTGTGTGGGTTCTATACTGTGAAGAAGTGTATTATACATTATTTTTTAAAAAAAGGAAACTCTTCAGTATATTATCCAATATATTCTGATTTTTTTCAAAAGACCTGAAAAAAAAACAATAACTTCCTGAAATGTTAGTAGAGTTGTAATAGACACAAACTGTAGATGATTCATGAATGAGCAAATAATGATGGAAGTTAAGGTAGTTATTGTATTCTATTTTTATTTGTTTATTTACTTATTTATTTATCTATTATCTATTATTTATTTATTTATTTAGTGATTTGGGTGAATGTTTACAGAGTAAATTCACTTTCCAAACAGCGCTCACATATATTTTGCCTCATGACATTGACTACAATTTACCACAATGCAGCAGCTCCAGACCCACTTTCTCCGAATAGTTACCTTTTCCCCATGTCCTTCCCTCCATGCACTCCTGTTGCCTGAGCTGTCTCCCTATGCATACACACCACCACGGTTCTCCCACGATTATTCTCTCCAAGGAATGTATCTACCTAATGTAAATGTTCACCGCATATTCCTGTCTTTTGTTTCGCTAGAAGCCAAAAGAGTGGATTCAATTCCAAACCTGATAGGGAGCTAGGGGCCATAGTCTCAGTGGTTCCATCAGACTCTATCAGACCAGCAAACCTGGTCCCCCCCCCTTTTTTTTTAATTATTTTGAGTTGTTCAACATTGTTCTCCCACTCTATCCTGGATGTCCTACATAGATCCCCTTCAGAGTGGTTGACAGTAGTAGCCAGGCACGATCTAGCTCTTCTGGTCTCATAGTCATATAGGCTGAGTATTGCATGATGTACCAGTTACTTGGACTAATTGTTTCCATGAATCTTTTGTTTTCCTCATTCTTCTTTGCTCTAGATGAGGAGAGACCCCTGGTTGCATCTAGATGACTGCTTGCAAGCTTTTAAGATCCCAGTCGCTACTCGCCAAAGTAGGATGTGGAACAATGTTTTGTGTAGTATATTACGCCAATTGAGCTTGATGTCCCCTGCAACTATGGTCCTGAGCCCACAGGTCCAACTACTCACTCCCTCTGGGTAGCTGGCTGTGGCCAAGAAGTGACTATAACCTTATCCCTTGTCAGCTCTACTATATACCTGGGAATTCTTACAGAACATACAAATACACTTGTAGAGACATTGCCAACCTTATACATGGTCTTGGGTACATTCTCCCATGAATAGACATACCTAATAGTTCAACGTGTCCACCCATGTATCCGCCAGTTTATTCAGGCTTCCCTTCACCAATAAAGCAGTACTGTATGAGCAAAAGGGTTCATTTTTGTTGCCTGTACGTCCCATGTACCTCTCTATGTCTTCCTCTTCCTCAATGCCACCATGTTGATTACTCACATTTGGTACATTGCTCTTCTCTTCACACAAATCATTATTGTCTCTACCTAACCAATAGTGTTCCCTCCCCTCCTCTCTCACCCCTGGTAACCAACAAAGAAAATTTCCTTCCATAGATAAACCTTTCCTTGACTTTTTACAATAACGGACTAATACAATATTTGTCCTTCTGTGATTGACTTATTTCACTCAGCATTATGTCCTCCAAGTTCATCCACGTTATGCAGTGTTTT
>NW_006922096.1:1543492-1548965 GCF_000298275.1 Orycteropus afer afer | reverse complement strand
TGTGTGCATGTACCATAGTTTGGTTATCCATTCCTCAGTTGATGAACATCTAAGTTGTTTCCATCTTTGGCTATTGTAAATAGTGCTGAGATGAACATGGGTGTGCATATGTCTGTTCTTGTCATGGCTCTCACTTCTTTAGGATATATACCTAGTAATGGAATGGCTGGGCCAAATGGTATTTCCAATTCCAACTTTTTAAGGAATCACCATACTGCTTTCCAAAGTGGTTGTACCATTTTACAATCCCACCAGCAGTGTATGAGAGTCCCAGTCTCTCCACATCCTCACCAGCATTTGTTATTTTCTGTCTTGTTGAACTTTGATACTAGTGCTGGAGCAAGATGGTATATCATTGTTTTGATGTGCATCTCTCTACTAGCTAATGATTGTGAGCATGTCTTCATACATTTGTTAGACATCTGAATATTTTCTTTAGTGAAGTGTCTATTCATGTCTTCTGCCCATTTTTTAATTGGACTGTTTGTCTTTTTGATGTTGAGATACTGGAGTTTTCTATGAATTCTAGAGATAAGTCCCTTGTCAGATATGCCATTGCCAAATTTTTTTTTTTTTTTTCCCAATCTGTAGGTTTTCTTTTGACTCTTTTGGAGAAGTCTTTGGAAGGACATAAAAATTTAATTTTTAGAATGTCCCATTCATCTAGGTTATCTTCTGCTGTTTGTGCATTTTGGGTTATACTTGATAGTCTATGCCATATATTAGGGCCCCTAAATATGCCCCTTGTTTTTCCTTGAGGAACTTTATAGTTTTAGGTTTCATACTTAAGTCTTTGATCCATCCAGTGTTAGTTTTTGTGTATGGTGTGAGGTACAGATCTTGTTTCATTTTGCTGCAAATGGATTTCCAGTTTTGTCAACACCATTTATTAAACAAACATTCTTTTCCCAATTTAATGGATTGTAGCCCTTTGTCAAAGATCAGCTGACCATAGTTCCATAGATCTATTTCTGCATTCTCAATTCCATTCTGTTTGTCTATGTGTCTGTCATTACATCATACCAGGCAGTTTTGACTACTGTGGCTGTATAGTAGGTTTTGAGATATGGCAGTGTGAGATCTCCTACTTTGTTTTTCTTTTTCAATTGTGCATTGCTTATCTGAGATATCTTTCCTTTCCATATAAAGTTAGTGATTGGTTTTTTCTGTATCCTTAAAGAATATTGAGGTTTCTGGATTGAAAGTGCATTGACTGTATAGATTGCTTTGGGTAGAATTGACATTTTCACAGTGTTCAATCTTCCTATCCATGACCATGGTATGCTCTTCCATTTATGTAGATCTCTTATTGGTTTTTTGAATAATCTTTTATAGTTTTTTTGTACAGTTCTTTTGTGTTCCTGGTAAGATTTATTCCCAAGAATTTTATTTATTTAGTAGCTATTGTAAATGGTATTGATTTCCTTGTTTCTTTTTCAGCAATCTCTTTGCTAGGGTAGAGGAATCCAACTGATTTTTGGATGTTAATCTTGTATCAACATGCTAAATCTCTCAATTCATTCCAGTAAATTTTTTCCTGAATCTCTTGGGGTTTCTAGGTATAGGATCATATCATTAGCAAATAGGGATATTTTAATTTCTTCCTTACCAATTTGAATACCTTTCATTTCCCTTTCTTGCCTTGTTGCCCTGGCTAGGACTTCCAATACAATGTTGAATAGAAGTGGTGATAGAGGGCATTCTTGTCTGGATCCTGTTTGCAAGACCAATGATTTCAGACTCTCCCTTGAGAATAATGTTGACTGTTGGTTTTGCATAGGATGACCTTTATTATATTAAGGAATGTTCTTTCTATTCCTATTTTTCTGAGAGTTTTGATCAGGAACGAGTGTTGGATTTTATCAAACGCCTTTCCTGCATCATTTGATTTGATCATGTGGGTCTTTTCCTTTGTTTTATTTATGTGGTGGATGATGTTGATTGCTTTTCTAATGTTGAACTATCCTTCCATACTTGATATGAACCCCAATTGATCTTACTGAATTATTTTCTTGAAATGTTGGAGTCTATTGGCTAGGATTTGTTGAAGATTTTTGCATCTATATTCATGAGGGATATTGGTCTGTAGTTTTCCTTTTGAGTGATATCTTTCCCTCATTTTGGTATCAAGGTTATGTTTGCTTCATAAAATGAATTAGAAAGGATTCCATCCTTTTCTGTGTTTTGGAATAGTAGAGTAGGTTTGGTGTCAGTTCTTCTCTGAATGTTTGGTGGAATTCTCCGATGAAAACATCTGGGCCAGGACTTTTATGGTTGGTAATTTTCTTATTACTTGTTCAAATTTTTTTGTTATGGATCTATTCAATTTTTCCACCTCAGTCTGTGTTAGTTAAGGTAAATGGTGTGCTTCTAGAAATCTGTCCATTTCTTCCAGATTTTCAAATTTAATTTAGTACAGTTCTTCATAGTATCAGAATATTTTCCTTTTTATTTCAATTGGTTCTGTTGTTGGTTGCCCATTTTGTTTCTTCCTCATGTTATTTGTATTTACTCCCTCTCTTTTTATGTTATATTTGCCAGTGCTTTGTCAATTTTATTAATCTTTGAAAAACCACCTTCTAGTCTTGTTGATTTTTCTCTTATCTTTCTATTTTCTGTTTCATTGATTTCTGCTCTAATCTTTATTATTTCATTTCTTCCAGTGACTGTAGGCTTTTCTTGCTGTTCTTTTTCTAATTGTTGGAGATGTTGGTATAAAGTGTTGATTTTGGCTCTGTCTTCTTTTTTGATGTATGCATTTATTGCTATAAATTGGCCTCTGATCACTGTTTTTGCTGTGTCTCAAAGATTTTGGTATGTTGTGTTTTCATTCTTGTTTGATTCAAGTAATGTTTGGATTTCATTTGTTATTTCTTATATTACCCAGTCTTTCTTAAGGAGGGTGTTGTTCACTTTCCATGTGTTTGCTGTCTTTCCTTTGATCTTCCTATTGTTGATTTCTAATTTGATATCCTAGTGATCTGAATGATCTGAGAGGGAGCTCTGGTAGCATAGTGGCTAAGGCACTTGACTGCTAACCAGAAGGCTGGCGGTTCAAACCCACCAGCCACTCCTCGGAAGGAAGGTTGGGCAATCCTACTTCCGTAGTGATACTGCCTCGGAAACCCAAGGAGAGGTCGCTATGAGTCGGGGCCGACTCGACGGCAAATAACAACAACAACAACAGTGATCTGAGAAGGTGCTCTGCAGTATTTCAATGTTTTTAATTTTATTAAGGCTTGTTTTAGGGTCTGTCATATGGTCTATCATGGAGAATGTTCCATGTGCACTGGAAAAGAATGTATATTGTGCTGTTGTTGGATAAGTGCTCTGTAGGAGTCTATAAGGTCAAGTTGGTGGATTGTATTGTTTAGCACTTCTGTGTCTTTGTTGAGTTTCTTTCCAATTGTTCTAGCTTTCATTGAAAATGGTGTATTAAAGTCTCCCACTATGACTATGGAGTTACCTATTTGCTTTTTCAACTCTTTTGAAGTCTGATTTATGTATTTTGGGACACTTTCATTGGTTCCATGGATATTTATTATGGTTGTATCTTCTTGTTCAATTGATCCTTTGGTCATTATATATAGTCCTTCCTTGTCTTGTATGATGGTTTTTGTCTTAAAGTCAGTTTGATCAGAAATTAATATTGCCACTCCTGCTCTTTTTTGGTTGGCATTTGCTTGATATGTCTTTTTTCCAATCTTTGATTTTAGTCTATTGTTGTATTTGTCTCTAATATGTGTCTCTTGTAGACAGCATATTGATGGGGTATGTTTTCTTATCCAGTCTGCAATGCTTCATCTCTTGAGTGGTGCATTTAATCCATTAACATTCAGTGTAACTATTGACAAGTATGAATTGGTTGCTGTCATTTTGTTGTGTTTTTTCATGGTGTTCCTGGTTTCTTTGTGCCATATAATTTTTTTTGTGGTGAGCTCATTATATTTATGAATCATGTTATCTTTTCCTTTGTTGCTATTGTTTTAGTGTTTGCTAAATATTTGTGTTTGTCCTCCTTTTTTTGTGATGTGAAGGTTTATCATTTTTCTTTGAGGTTACCTTGTGATTTATAGTTTTCTCCCCAATTGTAGAACAGTCCATTATATCTTGCAACTCTCTTGACTTCATCACCATTTTGAAGTTCCATAACTGCACTATCTTTTCCCTATTTTTGGTTTGTATTTGTCCTCATTTGCCAATTGATGTCTCTGGTTCCCTGTTTACAATGTAGGAAGCTTATTTTATTTTGGATATGTCCATAGCTGTGTTGGTGTCAGGGTTATGTCATCTTGTTTATTAATGGTTCGTTGTTGTTTACTATTATTGGTTCTCTTGTCAAAGGACTCCCTTTAGTATCTCTTGTAAGGTTAGTCTGCTTTTAGCACATTCCCTTAATTTCTGCTTATCTGGAAATCTCCTAATTTCATCATCATATTTGAGGGACAGTTTTGCCAGGTATATAATTCATGGTTGGAAATTTTTCTCTGTCAGGGTTTTATATATACCATTCACTTCTCACTTGCTTGGTTTCTGCTGAGAAATCAGACTATTCTTAATGGTTGTCCTTTGTAGGTAACTTTTAATTTTTCCTGCACTGTTTTCAGGATTCTTTCTTTGTCTTTGGTTTTGATGAGCTTGATGATGATATGGCTTGGTGATTTTCTTTTGGTGTCTATCCTGTTTGGGGTTCAATGGACTTCCCGAATGCATATATTCTAATCTTTCATCATATCAGGGAAGTTCTCTTTCAAGAAATCTTGGACAATTTCCTCAATGATTTTTTTTTTCTCTTCCTGTTCTGAAATCTGATTATGTGTAGATTATTCCTTTTGATGGTATCCCACATGATGCTTAGGCTTTCTTAATTTTGTTTTGATCTATTTTCTGATTGATCCATTTCGAAAGTAGTATTCAGGTATTTGTTTTCAATCTCATTAATTCTGTCTCCCATTGATTCAATTCTACTCCTTTGCCCTTTCAATGTATCTATTTCTGAAAGTTTAGTATTAATCCTCTGGATTTCTATCTGTAAATTTTGTATCATTTCTAATTTTTCATTTATTTTGTCATTTTGCTCTTGAATTTTCTTCTAAAATAGTTCTAGGGTTTAGTCTGCATTTTCCTTAATTTTGTCAATGTTTTGCTTGATCTGTCTCTCAGTCCTTTGAAGATACCTAAATATAATTTTTTTAACTCCTTATTAGGGAGTTCCAAAGTTGCATCTTTCTCAGGGATGTGTTCTGTGTCTGTATCCTGCTCCCTGGTTTCTACCACTTTATCTTGTTTCTTTGTGTGGACCTGGATGGTCTATTGTCTCCAAGACATTGTGATGTTGTTCTGTTTAGATCTCTGTTAACTGTTTGTGAAGAACAGCTAAGGGTGAATCAGGCTTTTCTTGGTGGTTGTTTATCATAGGCCCCTTGGTGGAGAAGGAGGTGGTGACTCTCACTCAGTAAGTGAAGCCGCAGGA
>NW_006922096.1:1523177-1539908 GCF_000298275.1 Orycteropus afer afer | reverse complement strand
GGGAGGGTAACAAGGCAAAGTGTTCAGTGCAGATCAGTGAGGAAGTGTGGGTGTAGTTGTGTCAGATGGCCTCTGTTGCTGTCTCCCACTCAGTTAAACAAAAGAACAATTGAACAGCCATCAAAAAAGTAAAAGCCAGTGGACAAAAAACAGACCTTGTAAACACACAGCAACAATAAAAAAAAAAAAAAAAAAAAAGGAAAAAAACTCAATATTTAGGGAGAGGGCATCTTGATTACACCAGGATAAATATGAGAAAAGATGTATAGGTGTTGTTTTGTTATACTGAGATTCTGGCTAAGTTATTATGTTAGGATAAAATCTAGAAAAAGTTATTAGTGACATTAGGAGTTAGCTTTAGCATACTAACAATTTTGTGTAGGAGAATTATGACAAATTCTTTCTCATATCCTACTTAGCATTCACACTCCACCAATGTTGAGGTTTTTTTTTTTTTTTTGGTTAAAGCTCAGTTCTCTTGTCACAATTGTGTGAAAATTATTTCTTGCTGGCCTACATTAAATTCTTTAATCCAGTCACATTTATCATCTAGAAATGGCAGAATAGATTTAGTGACACTTTTAAAAACATTTCTTCTAGAACAAGCTCAGTGGTTCTGAAGTAATAGAAAGGACAGCTATTGAAGGAGAGAAGGGAGCTGTTCAGAACAAGACAGAGTAAGAAAAAAGCACCAAGCTTACGGAGTTAATAGGTCAAAGTATTAAAGAAAAGCCAAAGGTGGAAAGTGAATTCCTTATGTAGCAAACATTTGAAAATAGGACAATTACATTCAGACATATGAAGGAAGAGAAAAATAATGAGGCCATATCTGCAGAGAAGTAAATGATTAATTTAGACCATTCTTTTCAACATTGGGGAACTCTGGTGGCATAGTACATAAGACATTTGACAGCTAACCAAAAGGCTGGCAGTTAAAACCCACCAGCCACTCCTTGGAAGGAATGATGTGCAATCTACTTCTGTAGTGATATTGCCTCGGAAACCCAAGAAGGGGTTGCTATGAGTTGGATGAGACTCCACAGAATTGAGTTTGGCTTGGTTTGGTTTCAATATTGAAGGATTCCAACTTATAGTGATCTTATATGACAGAGGAAAACTGTTCTGGGCGTTACCATCACTGTGATCTTTAGGAAGCAGGTCACCAGGTCTTTCTCCCACCTAGCTGCTGAGTTAGTTCAAATTGCCAACCTCTTAGTTAGCAGCCAACTACTGAAGGATTGAGCCACTAGGGCTCTTTTCATGTTAAATATCACTGTTTAAAAATTTAACAGACTCAACACAGTGCAATGATTCTTTCATTTCAAGCCTTATAGTAAAAGTTTTGAAAAGGTCAAGTTGAGACAGCTTGAAAGAAATATGCATTAATTCTTAATTTTTTTAATTAAATGGTACATAGTTTAATTGTGCTCTTTCTGAATCCAGCCTGAATTTCTGGCAGTTACTTGTCAATGTACTGCTGCAAGCATTTTTTAAATTATCTCCATCAAAATTTTACTGGCATGCTATATTAACAATATTGTTGAATACTTTCTGCAGTCTGTTGGATTACTTTTCTTTTGGAATGGGTAAAAATATGGATGTCTTTCAGTCGGTTTGCCAAGGAGCTTTCTTGCAAATTTCTTGGTATAAATGAGTGAATTCCTCCAGTGTTATATCCATTTGTTGAAACATCTCAATGGGTATTCCATCAATCCTAGAGTCTTGTTTTTCACAAATTCCTTCAGTGCAGCTTGGATTCCTCCTTCTATACCATTTGTTCTTCATCATATGCTAGGTCTTGAAATGGTTCAATGACTCTTTTTAGTACACTGACTCTGTGTATTCCTTACATCTTCTTTTGATGTTTCATTGATATTCATTCGATATTTTGCCCATGTTGTTGTTGTTGTTATGTGCCGTCGATTTTGCCCACAGAATCTTTCAATATTGCAATTCGAGGCTTGAATTTTTTCATCAGTTCCTTAAGCTTCAGAAACACTAAATATGTTCTTCCCGTTTGGTTTTCTAGCTGCAAGTCTTCGCATGTTTCATTATAATATTCTAGTTTATCTTCTCGAGTCACCCTTTGAACTCTTCTGTTCAACTTTTTTATTTCAGCATTTCTTCCATTGACTTTAGCTACTCTGCATTCAAGGGCAAATTCAAGAATCTCTTCTGACATCCATTAAAGTATTTCCTTCCTTCTTTGACTTTTTACTGACCTTTTGCTTTCTTCGTGGACAATGTTCATAACATCATTCCACAACTCATCTGGTCTTCTTTCACTGGTGTTCAATGCATTAAATATATTCTTCAGATGGTCTCTAAATTACAGTGGCATATAATCATGGCTGTATTTTGGCTTCTGTGGATTTGTTTTAATTTTCTTCAGCTTCACCTTGAACTTATATATAAGTAATTGATGGTATGCTCCACAGTCACCTTCTGGCCTTATTCTGACTGATGTTATTGAGCTTCTCCATTGCCTTTTTCCACAGACGCAGTGGATTTGGTTCCTGTGCTTTCCATCTGGCAAGGTCCATGTGCAAAATTACCATTTATGTGGTTGAAAAAGGTATTTTCAATGAATAAGTCAAAGATCTTGCAAAATTCTATCATGCAGTCCACAGTGTCATTTCTGATGTTATTTCTGATATCATTGCTGATGTCAGACGTATCTTGGCTGAAAGCAAAGAACACTGGAAAGATTTTTACCTTTGTTTTATTGACTATGCAAAGGCACTCAATTATGTGGATCATAAAAATTATGGATAACTTTGTGAAGAAGGGCAATTCCAGAATATATAATTGTTCTCATGAGGAACCTGAACATAGGCCAAAAGGCAGTCATTAAAACTGAAAAAAAAGGGATAGTCAGTGTTTTAGAATGAGGAAAGGTGTGCATCAGAACTATATCATTTCAGCATACTTATTCAGTCTGTATGCTTAGCAAATAATCCAAGAAGCTGGAATATCTGAAGCAGAATGTAGCATCAGGATTGGAGGAAGACGCATTAACATCCTGTGATATACAGATGACACAGCCTTGCTTAGTGAGGGTGAAGATGTTTTGAAGAACTTACTGATGAAGATCAATGACTACAACCTTCAGTATAGATTACACCTCAACATAAAGAAAGCAAAAATTCTTACAACTGAACCAATAAGCAACATCAAGATAAATGGAAAAAATATTGACATTATCAGGGATTTCATTTTACTTGGATCCACAGTTAATGCTCATGAAAGCAGCATTTAAGAAATCAGATTATGTATTGTACTGGATAATCTCCTGCAAAACACCTCTTACACCTGACCCAAGTCATGGTGTTCTCAATAGCCTCATATGCATATGAAAACTGGAGAATAAATAGAGAAGACTGAAGAAGAATTGATGCATTTGAATTGCGGTGTTGGCAAAGAATATTGAAAATACCATAGACAGACAGAATAACAAATAAATCTGTTGTGGGAGAAGTATAGCCAGAATGCTCCTTAGAAGTGAGAATGGCTAGAATTCATCATTCATCTTTGGTCATATCATCAGGGGTGACCATTTCCTGGAGAAGGACATCATGCTTGGTAAAACAGAAGATCAACAGAAAAGGAAAAAGACACATAACAAGATGGAATTGACACAGTGACTGCAGTGATGGGCTCAAGCATGACAAATATTGTGATGATGGCACAGGACCAGGCAGTGTTTCATTCTCTTGTACATAGGGTCAGTATGAGTCAGAGCTGACTTGACAGTACCTAATAGCAACAAAAAAATTTAATCACAGATGCCAATAAGAATATAAAAGTCAACCAAAATGAGCTCCCCCCCCCAAATTTTTTTTTTTAATATGAGTGACCCGGGACAAAGGATATGGAAGTATGTTTTGGGAAGGCAAGGCGGTGCTGTAGTCTCCTAGAAGTGGAAAATATAACAAAAGGATTACATATAGTGGTAAGAACATAATACCCTATAGCTGGGTAGTTGCAAGATGCCTTCAACAAACTCCGATCTGGAACTAATATATTATTGCCTTATCCTAAAAATTGTATTAAAAAGACAAACAATACCATTTGTGGTATATTCCTGTCAGAGTGGCAGTAGATAAACAAAACACCAATGATAAAAAATTGATGAGTGGTATGTTTTAAATGAGTTCCTCTTAAAAGCAAACAATATGAAATAATCTGATAGGGTCAGTTTACTAGAAGCTGACAGTATTTAAAATTTCAGTCTTTAAGATATTGCAGGCAAGATGAAGAGAAGGAAGTATGCAGTGGTTGCAATAGCTTTCTAACATTTGTGCAGAGCATAGAATTCCAAGTCATGCCTGAACATAATTGTGGTGCAAAGTCATTTTTGTAATCACATGCTGTGCAGACAAATTTTCTAGTTCCTTAAGCACCACAGGCTGGAACAGGTAAGGTGGGGAGGGGGCAGCCCCCAGGTGGCAGGGAGCAGCAGCAGACAGTGCCAGCAGGAACAGGTAGTGGGTAGCCCAGGAGGTGAACGGAGTGGTTGGGATAGCTAAGGGAGATGAACCTGTCTGTAGCTTTATCATACTGTGGTGGCTTGCATGTTGCTGTGAGGCTGGCTGTGCCAGCAGGGGTGCCCATGGTGGACCAGTTTCAGTGAAGCTTCCAAACTGAGACAGAGTCAGAAGAAGGTAAGGCCCACCCACTTCTCAAAGAATTGTCCAGTGAAAACCTAATGAATAGCAGTGAAACACTGTCTGATATATTACTGGAAATTTCTATGAATAGTCCTGAAACACTGTCCAATACAGTGCCAGAGGATGAGCCCCTCAGGTGGGAAGGTACTCAAAATATGACTAGGAAAGAGCTGCCTCCTCAGAATAGAACCAACCTTCATGATGTGGATGGAGTAAAACTTTCAGGGACTCCTTTTGCTGATGTGACACAACTCAAGAAGAAACAGCTGCAAACATCCACTGATAATTGGAACATTGGATGTACAAAGTATGGAACTGGGGAAAATGGAAGTTGTCAAAACTGAAAAGGAATGCATAAAGATTGATATCCTAGGTATTAGTGAGCTGAAATGGACCAGATTTGCCCATTTTGAATCAGATAACCATATGATCTATTATGCCAAGAATGACAAATTGAAGAGGAATGGTGTGGCATTCATCATCACAAAGAATGTTTCAAAATCTTTCCTGAAGTACTGTCAGTGATAGAATAATATCCATATGCCTACAAGGAATACTACTATTATTCAAATTTAAGCACCAACCACCAAAGCCAAAGATGAGGAAATTAAACATTTTTACCAATTTCTGCAGTCTGAAATTGACCAAACAAGATGTGTTGATTATCACTGGTGACTGGAATGCAAAAGTTGCAAACAAAAAAGGACCACCAGTAGTTAGAAAATTTGGCCTTGGAGATAGAAATAATGCTGGAGATTGCATAATAGAATTTTGCAAGATCAATGACGTATTCATTGCAAATTCCTTTTTTCAACAACACAGTGACTATACACAGGGACTTTGCCAGATGGAGTACACAGGAATCAGACTGACTACATCTGTGGCAAGAGCTCATGCAGAAGCTCAAGATCTTCACCCAAAACAAGGCCAGGAACTGATTGTGGAACTGACTATGAACTGTTCATTTGCAGGTTCAACTTGAAGTTGAAGACAAATATGAAGACAATTAAAATAAGTCCACAAGAGTCAAAATATGACCTTGATTATATCCCTCATGAATTTATATACCATTTAAAGAACAGATTTTATGTATTGAACACCAATGACCGGAAACCAGAGGAATTGTGGGGTGACATCAAGAACATCATCCATGGAGAAAGCAAAAAATCATTTAAAAAGATGAGAAAGGAAGAAAAGACCAAAATAGATGTCAGAAGAGACTATGAAACTTGCCCTTGAATGAAAAGTAGCTTAAGCAAATGGAAGAAATGACAAGATAAAAGAGCTAAACAAGATTTCAAAGAGCAGTTCAAGCTGACAAAGCTGCCTACTATAATGAAATGTGCAAAGATTTGGAGTTAGAAAAAAAAGGGAAGAACACACTTCCATTTTTCAAGCTGAAAGAACTGAAGAGGAAATTTAAGCCTCAAGCTGCAATATAGAAAGATTCTATGTGCAATATATTGAATGGTACAGGAAACATCAAAAGAAGACTGAAGGAATATACAGAATCACTGTACCAAAAAGAATTTGTGGATGTTCATCCATTTCAGGAGGTGACATATGATCAAGAACCAATGGTATTGACGGAAGAAGTTGAAGCTACACTGAGGGAAATGGTGACAAACAAGTCCCAGGAATTGACGGGATATCCACTGAGATGTTTCAACAAATGGATGCCACACTAGAGGCACTCACTCGGCTATTCCAAGAGATTTGGAAGACAACTGCCAGGCCAACTGACTGGAAATTTCCATATCTTTACCCATTCCAAAGAAAGGTGATCCCACACAATGTGGAAATTATCAAACAATATCATTAATATTGCACACAAGTAAAATCTTACTGAAGATAATTCAAAAAACAATTAGCAGTATATTGACAGAGAACTTCCAGAAATGGAAGCTGGATTCAGAAGAGGACATGGAATGAGGGATATCATTGCTGATGTCAGATGGATCGTGACTGAAAGCAAAGAATACCAGAAAGATGTTTACTTGTGTTTTATTGACTATATAAAGGCATTCAATTGTGTGGATCATAACAAATTATGGATAACATTGAGAAGGGAAAATCCAGAACACTTAATTGTGCTCATGAGGAACTTGTACATAGACCAAGAGGCTGTCGTTCAAACAGAACAAGGAGATAGTGTGTGGTTTAAAATCAAGAAGGGAGTGTGTCAGAGTTGTATACTTTCACCATACTCTATTCAATCTGTATGCTGAGAAAATAATCTGAGATACTGGACTATATGGAGAAGAATGTGGCATCAGGATTGGAAGATGATTCATTAACCTACATTATGCAGATAACACAATTTTGCTTGCTGAAAGTGAGGATGACTTGAAATATTTACTGATAAAGACCAAAGACTACAGTCTGTAGTATGGATTATAACTTAATATAAAGAAAATAAAAATCCTCACAATGGAACCAATAAGCAGCATCATGATAAAAGGAGAAAAGATTAACATTTTCAAAGATTTCATATTACTTGCTTCTATAGTCAACACAAATGAAAGCAGCCATCAAGATATCACATGTCATATAGCATTGGGCAAATCTGCTGCAAAGGACCTCTTTCAAGTGCTGAAGAGCAAGACGTTTCCTTGAAGAGTATGGTGTGGTTGATATCTTAGTCATGGTATTTTCAATTGCCTCATATGCATTTGAGAGCTGGGTAATGAAAAAAGAAGAGCAAAGAAGAGTTGATGTTTTTGAGTTGTGGTGTTGATGAAGAATGCTGAAAGTACCATGGACTGCTAAAAGAACTAACAGATCTGTCCTAGAGGAAGTGCACCTGAAGTGCTTCTTGGAAGCGAGAATGACCAGACTTCATCTCACCTACTTTGGTCATGTTGTCAGGAGGGACCATTCCCTGGAAAAGGATGTCATGCTTGATAAGGTGGAAGGTTGATGAAAGAGGGGAAGGCCTTAAATGAGATGGATTGACAAGGTGGCTGCGATAATGGGCTCAAACACAGCAAGGATCATGGCGCTGGCACAGGATCGGGTGGTGTTTGGTTCTGCTGTGCATGGGGTCGCTATGAGTGAGAAATGACTTGACAGCACCTAACAACAACAACAAAAACAGAGGGACAACAAAAAGGGGAAGGCTCTCAATGGGATGGATTTACACAGTGGCTGCAATGATGGGCTCAGCTATAGCAAAGATCATGGGTCTGGCACAAGCCTGGGCAGTGCTTTGTTCTGCTCTGTATGAGGTTGCTACGAGTCAGAGATGACTGGACAGCACCTAACAACAACAGCAAGCACCAAATATTAGACGTTTTACATATTCTGCATTTAAGAGACGGGTTAGAGTATCAAATCAGCTATTAAATTTCTGTTCCTGTGGAAAAATCATTCAATCCCTTTGATACTTGTTTTCCATCTATAGAATTGTAAAACCATATTTGAAAACTTAGGAAGTCTTATCCAACCTCCAATAAACTAGTAGATACACAAATGTGTACACAGCCATTTAATCATATAAACAGATGTATATATAACAGGATTTTTTACTGGCTCTTGCCAGTGTTGACAATACTGTTATCACATAACTCTGTTAAATAAAAGAGTGTGTGGCTAGTGCCTAAGGCATTTGACTGCTAACCAGAAGGCTGGTGGTTCAAACCCACCAGCCACTCCTTGAAAGGAAGGTTGGGTCAATCTACTTCTGTAGTGATACTGCCTTGGAAACCCAAGGAGGGGTCTCTATGAGGTGGATCCAACTCAATGGCAGTTAATTTGGTTTTTAGTTTGGTTATTAGCTGTTTGACTCAGAAAATGGAAGCATATTTTAGGAAGGATTGACAGGAAAAATATGATGAAACAAAGGAGAAGCTGGGAGCTAGAATTATGTTTCCTCACTCAGGATTGGAGTTTAGTGATCGTGTGAAACTCTGGAAACAAATACAGCTGTTGTGTGATGTATTTTGTGTGTAGTAGAGTCGATTCCAACTGACAGAGACCTACTTTAGAGAAACTAGAGGCAAAATTTGGTGCAGAGGTGAGCAAGTCTTTTTCCCTCTTTCTGCTCACAGACTCTTTTCACAACCTCTGCCCACAACCTGTTTTGTGAGGTTCTTTTGGAGTATCTGAGGATGTATAGGACAAAATTGTCATTATAACTTGAGTGAAATAAAACTAGAAATTGATCTTCACTTTTCTGTGCTTCTAAGCCCTGTTTCCTTAGACAGTTATTCCCTCACCAAGGGAAAAACCAGCAATATGGCTGGCAATAGCTCCTGAGAGTACGTTCTTTGCACAACTGAGGTGTAAGTAATCTCTTCCAGTGACCACAAAAAAAAAAAAAAAAAAAAAGAGGAAGTTTTGCTTTTCTTTCTCCGAAACCACAGAAAACATTACTTAATATCTCACTGGTTCTAACTGGGTTATAAGCCCATCTCTGGGCCAAATACTTTCAACAGAGTTTTGAGACACACAGACAGTCCATGGTATTTTCAATCACCTCATATGCATGAATAAAGACAATGAGTAAGGAAGGCCAAAGAAAATTGATGCATTTGAATCATAGTGTTGGCAAAGAATACTGAATATACCATGGACTCCAGAGGAACTAACATATCTGTCTTGGAAGAAGTATGCCCAAAATATTGCTTAGAAGCAAAGAGAGTGAGGTTTTATCTTATGTACTCTCTACATGTTATCAGGAGAGACCAGTCCTTGGAGAAGGACACCATTTTGATCAGGAGTCAGTGAAAAAGGGAAGACCCTCAACAAGATGGAGTGACAAAGTGGCTGCCACAATGGGTGCAAACACAGCAACGGTTGTGAAGATGGTGCAGGGCTGACAGCATTTCATTTTGTTATACTGAGGGTCTCTATGAGTTGGAAGTGATTTGATGATGCCTAACCACAGCAACAATCTTAATCCAATAGAGTCCATACCAAACATTCGCAGGTTGAGGAAGGTTTAACTCCTTCTAAAACTTTCTGACTGAAAATCTGGGAAGAATGCATTTCCTGAAGTAAAATTAGAGTATATGAGGGAAATAAGAAGAAATAGTGAAGATAAAACCATAAAGTTTCCATTTCGGCTACTTTCATGTGGGCATTGGTGGCTTCTTGGTGGTTATAATAGCTAGACAGTTTTCCCAAAAACAGACATGGATAAATAGTAGCTGGAGAAGGAGAGAAGAAACTCTACAGCCATGTACTGATAACTCTAGCTAATGGACTGGTTTGTGACCAAATTAAAGAGGTCCTCTTTGAACTCTCAGAAATAAGAGTGGTTTCAATGCCTGGGGTGGTGGATTCTGTGTGGTGAGAAGTTCAGATTCTCCAAGAAGGGAGTGTGATCCTCAAAATCATTATTGTTGTTTTGTGTCATTGAGTCAAATCTGACTCAAATCTGACCCATAGTGAGCCCTCCTTGGGTTTCTGAGATAGTATGACTATGGAAGTAGATTGCCTAACCTTCCTTCTGAGGAATGGGTGGTAGGTTTGAACCCCCAGCCTTCTGGTTAGCAGTCAAGTGCCTTAGGCACTACACTACCAGAGCTCCTAATAGATAACATATTTAATAACTTTTCCCCTCCCTTCCATTTCCTTCCAAAATCCCTTGCCACTTCCTACCTTGTGCTGCCCATCAGTGGTCCCCAACAGAAATACAGCATAAGCAGAAACATAAGCTGCATACATAACTTTAGATTTTCTAGTAGCCACATTGGAAAAAGTAAAAAGAAATCACAAAATTAGTATTAATGATATACTTTATTTAACTAGATGTGTTTAGAATACAATTTCAACATGTAACCAATTTTAAAATATTATTAATGGAGTGTTTAACTTTCTTTGTTTTGTTCTTTCTTTGAAATCGTGTGTACTTCCCAAGCACATTACGTCTTAATCTGGCCTTCCCATATTGTAAGTGCAGAATTGCCACCTGCAGCAAGCAGCTACCTATGGGACTGTACAGCCACATTCTCCAATAAAATTAAACACTTCCTGTTCCCCAACTTGCTTATGTTTCTTTGCAACTAAAAATTGACTTCTTCAATTCTTAGGTGCAGTGTTCTGCCTTGGAAGACATTTCCATCTTTCTCCCTGTTCCCAGACCCAATTGTATTTATCTTGACAAATGTCTTTTTGACCTTTAAGTCTTCTTTTGGCCACCAGTGCCCCCCAGAAAGCCTTCCTCAAGTTCAGTGCAGGTTATAAGCTCTACTGTGGTTCACAGCACCCTGTGTTTATCCGAGTCATCCACATACTAAATACCATGACACAGTTTTTGCCCTCAAGAATTGTAGTATGTTCAACGGATTTCACAATATACCTCCACAAGGTGGCAGTAGTGCCCAATGTGCTTTGTTTGAGTGTGCTTGGATGGTTTACATGCAGGGTAGTCCCTAAAGGCAATACCCCTTCCAAAGGCAACAGCACTGGGACCAGGACTGGGAAAGGGAATTCCCAGGCAAGAGGGAGATCAAAGAGGAAGAACCACATATCGAGGTCATATCATTCAGCAAGACAGATCACTCAGCAAGACAGCAAAGGTGTCTGTGTCAGAGAGCTCCCAAGGGTGTGGCTTGAATGTTTTATAGCCCCAGAGTTTATCTTTAATCTATGGCTAGTAAATGTTAACTAGTAGTTTTGTAAGCTAAAGCAGACAACATTTTCATGGTTATTTTGTTATTTTAACCAATTGGATCTGTACAAATTTGAGTTTGGTACAGATAGATGGTCTTTTGGGAAAAAAGGTCCAAGCTGACTATGAAGACACGGGACACTTTTAGCTTATTTATATAACAAGACTCCAAATATTAAGTGAGAAAGAATAAAATAAGCCTCTTGAGGTTAAAGATTGTGTCTTGTTCACTATGGTACGTACATAAGTAAGCCCAGTGACTGGAACAGAGTAAAAACAATAAATACTACTGAAAAAAGAAAGAAGAAAGATTTGCAATTTAAAACTAACTTGAACTCTCACCCAGAGTTTCTAGGCTTCAGTAACCAATCTTTTGTACCGGGAAATCATATTCTGTCTCAGTGGTGAGCAAACAGAAAGCTACCAATTGTGTTACTGTTGTTAGTTGCTGAGTCAAGCTTTCTCTGATTCATGGCGACCTTATGTATAACTCAATAAAACTTTGCCCAGTCCTGTGCCCTTCTCCTGATCATTGGCATGTTTGAGTTCATTATTGTGATCATTATGTAATGCCCGACAATCAAAAGAACTCATCTTTAAACAATATCTCAGATCCATAAGGTCTGTGGTGACACAAGATTTTCATTCGCTTAATTTCAGAAGTAGAAATCTTTCTTCCTAGTACGTCTTACTCTCCACTGAAACCTATCCACAAAGGGGGATTCTGCTGGCAGATCCTGACTCATAGAGACCCCTCCTTGGGTTTCCAAGGCAGTGTCTCTATGGGAGTAGATTGCCAACCTTCCTTCCGAGGAGTGGCTGGTGGATTTGAACCGCCAGCCTTCTGGATAGCAGTCAAATGCCTTAGGCACTACACCACCAGAGCTCCTACTGGTAGATTAGTCTCCAGCGTTATAGAAACACACATCACCATAGTGTAACGAACTGACAGACCAATATTTGTTGTGTTTTAGGTGCCGTCAAGTCTGTTCTGATGCAAAGCAATTTTATGTACAACAGAATGAAACATTGCCTGGTCCTGCACCATTCTCACCATCGTTGCTATCTTTGAAACTATTGTTATAACCAATAATCTTCCATCAATTCCTTAATGATTTATAAGGCATATAAATACAATTTGGGTAAGGCTTGTCAATTTCTGTCAAGTTAATTTATATTTATTTTGAGCAT
The DNA here is from genome assembly GCF_000298275.1 of Orycteropus afer afer. Lineage (NCBI taxonomy): Eukaryota > Metazoa > Chordata > Mammalia > Tubulidentata > Orycteropodidae > Orycteropus > Orycteropus afer. Next base: position 1,527,431 of record NW_006922096.1, on the reverse strand, counting down.
TTTACAAATAATGATATCTAGTTATGTGGGGAATAACTAAATTTCAGAAATAATATTTTTTTCCTCCTTATCATGTGCCAAGCACTGTAGTAAGTATTCTATTTGTATTGTATCACTTGATGGTAATCCATCCTAAATAAAACCTGTGGACTAATTTCTTGTTTTCTTTTCTTTAAAAAAAAAAAAAAAAAAAAATCTCTTGTAATAAAATATAACACAAAGTTCAAAACAAGTTAAGATACAAATACCTTGGTTTTATTTCCCAGCTTCAGGCTTATTAGCTATGTGAGCATGGCCAACCTCCTTAATAAATAGATTATTGTTCAGAAATATTAACTGCCCTCCACCCTATGCTAGAAAGAGTATATTTCACTACATCTTAACCCTGAAAGGATCGTTAAGTGTTGGTTTGGCCATGAGATGGTAGTAGACCTGGCACAGCAGAGGATTGAAAAGCACTTACAAATTGTTCTTGATCTTAAACCTCTGCTATTTCCAAGAGAAAATATTTCCAGGCTAGTTCACTGCATCTGAAGGAGGAAGAGAAACTGGTGGATCACAGACCAGTCATACCAGCCATGCTTACAAAGGGCCAGAAAACACCCTAGCCTACTAGCTCAACCCAGACAAGATCAGCTGAACCTCAGTTGACCTACACACTCAAGAAGCTATATGATGGTTAATTTATGCCACCAAATTTTAGGGTGTTTTTTGTGTAGCTTTTTTTTTTTTTTTTTTTTTTCAATTGTGCTCTGGGTGAAATTTTACAAAGCAAATTTGTTTTATATTCGACAGTTCATGCTCATTTGATTTCATGGACTCAGGATGATAGTCTTGAGGGACATCATGCTCAATTGGAAAAACATAGTACATAAAAGCCTTGTTCTAGACCTACTTTGGTGAGTAGAGACTGAGGTCTTAAAAGATTTGAGTGCCCATCTAAGAATAAACTATTGGTCTCCTATCATCTGAAACAAAGAAGAGTGAAGAAAATCAAAGGCATCTGGAAATAATTAGTCCAAGGATAAGACAGACCACAAGGACCTCAACCTTCATGACCCTGAGACCAGAAGAAATAAATGGCACCTGGCTACCAATGCCAACCACTCGAAGGGGTCAAAACTGGAGATCCTGGATACAGTGAGAGGAAAAATGTAGAAAAAAATTCAAAACCACAAAAATGACAAGAATTACTGGTTGGAAAGAGACTTGTAGGACCCTGGAGTCTATGGCCTCAAGTTACCCTTCAGGCCTAGAAATGGACTCACTTCCATGGATTGGGTCTCAGCCCAACAGTAGAAAAACCTACATGCAGAACACTTACCCCAAGGTGATGCGCCCACCTACTCTAGGGAAAAGTACCCCTTAGATCAATCAGCCATGAGACAGAGGTTCAGCATTCACAGAGAGAAAGCTGGACAGACAGGAATGTATAGTTAAGAAGGAGTAGTCACAGGGAGGGAGGGGAGTTTTTTATGGTTGTGCAACATTTTTTTGCAGTGGTAACTAAGTTTCCACATTTATAAACAAGGATCCTAACCACAACCATTCACAATGGTATTAGGAAAATTAAAGACATCTAATAAACACTACTTTTGTGTTAGTTATTATTTTAAAAATGAAAAATAAAATGAGGCCAATGAGATTTTTAAATAACTTACACACAGTCAGTTGATAACAAAATAATGGTAAATTTACTTTTGATTTTATTGTTGTTGTTGTTAGGTGCTCTGACTAACAGTGACCCCATGTACAACAGAACCAAACAATGCCCAGTCATGAGTCAGCCTCACAATTTTTGCTTTGCTTGAGCTCATCATCACCACCACTGTGTCAATACATCTTGTTAAGGACCTTCCAGTTTTTCACTGACCCTCTACTTTACCAAGCATGATATCCTTATCCAGGGAATGGTCACTTCTGACAACATGACCAAAGTAGGTCAGATAAAGTCTGGCCATTCTCACTTCTCAGGAGCATTCTCTCTGTACTTCTTCCAGGACAGATTTGTTGGTTCTTCTGGCAGTTCATGGTATTTTCAGTATTCTTTAACACCACAACTCAAATGCATCAATTCTTCCTTGTCTTTCTTATTCATTGTCTAGTTTTCACATGCATATGGGTCTACTGAAAATACCATGGCTGGGATCAGGCACATCTTAGTCTTCAAAGTGACATCTTTGATCTTTAACACCTGAAAGAAGTGCTTTGCAGCAGATTTGCCTAGTGAGACACATTGTCTGATTTCTTGACTGCTGCCTCCATTGACACTGATTGTGGGACCAAGAAAATTGAAATTCTTGATAACTTCAATTTTTGTCCACTTATTGTGATGTTGCTTATTGGCCCAGCTGTAAAGATTTTACTTTTCTTTATGTTGAGGTCTAATCCATACTGAAAACTATAGTCTTTGATCATGATAAGTAAGTGCTTCAAGTCCTCTTCACTTCTTCACTTTTAGTACACAAGGCTGTGCATATCGCAGGATGTTAATGAGTCTTCCTTCAATCCTGATGACATATTCTTCTTTATATAGTCCAACTTCTCAGATTATTTGCTCAGCACATAGATTGAATAAATATGCTGAAAGGGTCTAACTTTGACACACAGCATTCTTGATTTTAAATCATGCAGTATCCTCTCATTCTGTTCAAGTTACAGCCTCTTAGTCTATGTACAGATTCCCCACGAGCATAATTAAGCATTCCAGAATTCCCATTCTTCACAATGTAATGCATAATTTGTTTATTTGTTATGCTCCACAGAGTCAAATGCTTTTGTGTAGTAAAAAAAAAAAAAAAAAACAGGTAAGCATCTTTCTTGTATTCTGTGCTTTCAGGCAAGACCCACCTGACATCAGCAATGATAACACTTACACTCCTTATTCCACTCTCTCTTCTGAATTCTGGCAGTTCCTTATTGATGTACTGCTACAATTGTTTTTGAATTATCTTCAGCAAAATTTTATCTCCATGTGATATTAATGATATGGTTTTGTAATTTCTGCATTCTGTTGGATTGCCTTTTGTTGTAGGAAAACAAGCTTCTTGCCCCTTGTTGTGAAGAGCCAATAATCACAACAGATTAAAGTGGGAGAGTAAAAGGTTTATTGAGTATCTGTTCCCAAGAAGACAGAAAGAATCCTTTCTCTAAAATGTCTGTCTCCTTGAGCGAAGGGGTGAACATGATTATGTAAGGAAATGAGAAGGGGTGGAAGATCCCTTACACTGCCAGGAATGGCTTTGTTTTTCTCTTCTCTCGTCACTTCAGACTGTTGCCCTCTTTTCAGTGTCATCTTTCTTCATAGGCTACGGTTCTCAGCTGAAACCAGTTGTGGGAGATGATTACGCTTAGAAGAATGTATAATTGAAAATAACAAACCTAAAGAACTCAGCATCTGTAAGAGGTTGGATATTCTACTTACTTAAAAGAAAGCAAAAGGAAGGGAAAAAAAGCAAGTTAGTCACTATGATTAATGTCTACTTTAATCATGCCTGCTAGTCTGTTGTTGTTGTTAGGTACTGTTGAGTCGTCTCTGACACAGGGCAACACTATGCACAACAGAACGAAACACCGACCAGTCCCTTGCCGTCTCCATAATTCTAGCTATACTTAAGCCCATCGCTGCAGCCAATGTGTCAATCCATCTTTTGAGGGACTTCACCTCTTTCCTCCACCCTCCACCTTACCAAGCATGACATCTTTCTCTAGGGAATGGTCCCTTCTGACAACATGACCAAAATAGGTGAGACGAAGTCTGGCCATCCTCGCTTCCAAGGAGCATTCTAGCTATACTTCCTCCAGGACAGATCTGTTAGTTCTTTTAGCAGCCCATGGTACTTTCAAAATTCTTTGCCATCACCACAACTCAAAAGCATCAATTCTTCTTCAGTCTTCCTTATTCATTCTCTAGCTCTCACATGCATATGAGGTGATTGAAAATATCATGGCTTGTGTCAGGTGCACCTTAGTCCTCAGGAGACATCTTTGCTCCTCAGCACTTTAAAGTGGTCCTTTGCAGCCAACTTGCTGAGTGCAATATGTGGTCTGACGTCCTGAGTGCTGCTTCCATTGTCATCAACTGTTGTTGTTGTTAAGTGCCGTCGAGTCGTTTCCGACTCATAGCGACCCCATGCACAGCAGAACAAAACACTGCCTCATCCTGCGCCAGCCCCACAATCCCTGCTATACTTGAGCCCATCATCGCAGCCACCGTGTCAATCCATCTCCTTGAAGGCCTCCCCCTCTTTCGTC
>NW_006922096.1:1516028-1520647 GCF_000298275.1 Orycteropus afer afer | reverse complement strand
TACCAAACAGTGTTTCTTTGCTATTCATAAGGTTTTCCCTGGCCAATTCTTTCAGAAGTGGACAGCCTCTTCCTTCTTCCTAATCTGTCTCAGTCATCAACTGTAGAAACAAGCAATGTGAAGTCTTTGACAACTTCAAAGTTTTGCAATTTTCAGTGATGTGGCCCCTTCTGCCTTTTACTTCAGACCTCCTCAGTCCCCCCCCCACCCCCCAATTTCCAAGGTTTCACAGTCATGTGAAATGGGGCAATGGTCTCCTTCTTAGGCTACTTCCTGCTGTACAGGGGCAACAAGTGGTCAGTTCCTCGGAGTAGGAAAGTGATAAAAACTAATAACATCTTGTTGTATAAGTTTGCTAGCATTGCTGTCCAGTCAGATCTGACTCATAGTGACCCCTTCTTTGGTTTGCAAGGCAGTATCACCACAGAAGTAGTTTGCCCAACCTTCCTTCCAAGGGGTGACTGGTGGGTTGGAACCTACAGCTTTCTGGTTAGCAATCAAAAGCCTTAGATACTACGTCACCAGAGCTCCCAAGTATTGTTGTTGTTGTTGTCTGCCGTCGAGTCGGCCCCGACTCATAGCGACCCCTCCTTGGGTTTCCGAGGCAGTATCACTATGGAAGTAGGATTGCCCAACCTTCCTTCCGAGGAGTGGCTGGTGGGTTTGAACCGCCAGCCTTCTGGTGAGCAGTCAAGTGCCTTAGGCACCATGCTACCAGAGCTCCCAAGTATTAGGTGTCTTAAAAAGAGAAAACATACAAGTGGCCTCAAGGGTTTTGTCTAAAATATTCCATTGGAGGCTACTTCCATCCAGCACAGGGCAAAGCACATATAATTATTACTAAAAGGCCCAAAGTAATTAAGGGGACTAGCCAAGAGCTCAGGGTGGGAAATACCTTTCAAACAAGCTCCAAACACTTCCTTGGCCCCAGGCCCTTGGTTTTGCCCATTCAGTGCTTTATGGATAGCATTCAGATTTAATCCAACCTCCTCTGAAGTATTTATCCAAATACAACATCTTTTATTTATAATAGTATATACCCCACCTTATGTGACAAAAAGAAAATCCAGGGCTATATGGTTATTTAAAACAAACTCAGCTAAGGAATTCAGAGAGACCTGCTGGGCTCTAATGGCCTTTACCATGCCCATGGCCATGAGGTGGTTAGTGTCCGATAAATTTTGAATAACAAGTTCCATATACCTAATCCTTAAACTGGAAATGATAGTTCTTAAAAAAATACCACTCAGAACCTGGTCTCATCTAAGACTGGATTAGTTTCTGTTTCTGATATGCCTAATAATGCAGGGTTTATAGAAAAGAGGTCTCATTTCTGCCTGACCTGGGCTTCTGGTAAATTGTAGGAAATATAGTGTCTCCTAGTAGGAAAAGGGAGCACACCTAAAGCACATTGTTTGACAAAGAAAATTCCTGTAAGGCAAAATAAAAAAGAAATTATTTGCCTCTGAACAAAACAATGTCTACTTATCCATTGGTGGAGCTTCTCTTGTAAAGCCACGTAGGTTCTTCCAATGGAGTTGCCTTCCAATGTTCTGAGGGAGTATGCCAGATGGGCTCTGCAGAGTGATCCTTGGTTCCGAGGAAGTTTTAATCCTGGTGCGGTGTGGCTCCTGTGCCACTCACTTTCACTGTGGTAAGCATGGACCCCAAGATTTCATAGGGGCATCCACCTTTCTGTGAGATCTTCAGGATTCCAGTCACTCACATAGCCCCAACTTCCAGCTCAGCCTTGTTAGAGGGATCTCGGGAAGTGGGCTGTAGGTCTGAGAAAGAGTACTAGCCTCCCACAATGTCTGTAAAGTTTGCCCTGTTATCTGCAAACACTGTTTTATAAACAGGTTACATTTTTCATGAATATACCCAGCCCCTAAACTCACATCAGCATTGGCATAATTTAAACCAGTGGCATTTAGATTTTGCTCTGTTGTTGTTGTTGTTATGTGCCGTCGAGTCAGCCCTGACTTATAGCGACCCCTCCTTGGGTTTCCGAGGCAGTATCACTACGGAAGTAGGATTGCCCAACCTTCCTTCCGAGGAGTGGCTGGTGGGTTTGAACCGCCAGCCTTCTGGTTAGCAGTCAAGATTTTGCTCTAGTCGTGCCCATATATCATCTCAAAGAGATTTATCATCAGTTTTGTTTTGCAGGCAACTCTGATTCTGAGCAAGGCTATGGGGAGGATCTCTTTCTTTCTTTTATTTATTTATTTTTTAACCCAATTTAATTTAATTACTTGACATAATTTAGCTACATGAATCCTTAAAGTTTGATTCATCCTTTCTACTTTACCACTAGACTGAAGTCTCCAAGCAGTGCAAAACTTTCACTTAATGCCCAAATGTTGAGATGCCAACTGGATTATTATGCCAGTGAAATTGATTACATTGTTGACCCCACTCATCTGGGGAATTTTGGAACTAGGAATATTTTCTCCCGATAGTGTTTGGTCATGTCCATGGCTTTCTCAATCCAGCAAGGGGAAGCCTTTTGAATCCATGCATACCGTCACCTTCTGACCCTGTAACATTCTCAATGCCTGGATCATGGCAATCAGCTCAGCCATCTGCACTGATGTTCTGTGAGGGAGCATCTGCACTTTCAAGACATTGGTAAGCCTTCTGATTGCACAGCCCATCTCCTATTGTCCATTCTCCATCAATCTACTCTCATCTATGAAACAAGTAAGATCAGGTTCATCCCATGTCTGGTCAGACAGTTCTGGCCCACTGGCAGACACAAAGTTGAGGGTCCTGACACAATCGTGAGTTATGGGGCCTGCTTGGGGCAAAGTGGGCATCAGGGCAGCCAGGTTTATGCTAGTTGCTGGCTAGATCTGCACATTTGGCTTATCTCCTAAGGAGGCCTGATACAGCCAGGGACTGGCTCCTTGGTCTAGGACTGCCAGGGCTGAATGAGCAGTGTAAACCTGGATGGTCCATCCTAAGGTTAGCTTGTCAGCAGCCTTCAGCATCTTCACTATTGCTGCTATCACTTTCAAGCTGGCAAGCCAGGCCTGTGTCACTGAATCTGAAGTTTTGAAAAAGTATGTCACCAGTCTTCTCCAAAATTCCAGGAACTGGGTAAGAACTCTGGCTGCTATGCCTTGGTGCTCAGGCACAAATAATTCAAAAGATTTATGTAAATCTGGCAATCCTAAGGCCAGTAAGGCCTGCTTTAATTTATCAAAAGTCTGTTGCTCTAATTTTCACCACAGAAAGGGGTCAGTCTCTTTCTCCTTCTAGGAAGGAGTACAAGGGTTTGGTTATAAGTCCAAAACTAGGTATTCAAATCTGACAAAATCCTACCATATCTAGGAATCCTTTACGCTGTTTGTGGGTCTGTGATTGGGCTAGCTGGCGAATGGCTTTCTTTCTCTCCAGTTGCAGTTTCCTTTGTCCTTTGGTGATGACATACCTCAGATATGCCACGTTCTTTTGGACTGTATGGGCTTTAGTCTTAAAGACTCCATAGCACTTCACTAAATTGTTCAATGGCCCCAGTCATGCTTCTTTCAGTTTTCTGATTTTTTTTCGAACTGTCAGGAGTGCTCTGTCTAGTAAATATAGTATTATCTGGGCTTTCAGGATCCAAATCTGTGTAACGTTTGAAGGTTTTGAAAATTATCTGTAGGAAGGTAGAGGAATACTCATCCTCCTTTTGCCTAATCTTATATACTTTATTCAGACTCTTCAGCTTGGGAGCTCCATTGCTAATTCCTATTAAATTACAGTTTCTGTAATTTAAAACCTCCTCTGTCATCTGGGTCCCAGCAGGGGTCCCAGAGTGGCATATCATCCTCCAAAATACCTGCCACCTGCTGTGATTGGGTATCTCTGTGGCTCTGTGCTTCCTCTCGGGCACAGCTCATCACCAACCTCTGTTTCTCTGGAGTTAATAAAGTAATTAGGAGTGACTGACATTCACCCCACATTAGTCAAAGGAGTTGAAATAAACTCAGCTGTCCGTACATTTTGCCTGGATTTCTCTGGTAACCTGGAATATAATTCTTGCCACTGTATAAATCAGCTGTGCTAACAGCCACATGAACCCTAACAACCTCTCCCCCAAGGGGATCTGATGAAGTGGGCATTGGCCCCTAGCCACACCCCCACGGCCTGACCCAGTTGCCAGCCTTTTCTGGATTAAATCAGGTCCCTGATAGGGCATCCCCTGCTGATGTAGGAAAGGGAAAGCAGAGCCTCTTATAGGTTCACTTCTCCCCCACAGCTCCCGCTTAATAGTAAAGTCTTCTGGTGGATACAGAGGAAGGGAGTTTCGAACTTAAGGGGTCATAAGGATCCTCTCCTCTGGTTAATATTGGGGAAGGAGCTGAAGTCTGCTCACTTTTAGTCATAGTCTGAACACCAGTCTTACATCTTCTTGAGTTTCTTTATCGCTGTACAAAAACATAAACCTCTCTATACACATTTTCTTGTTTTTATTTGCTAATGCAGGAACAAAATAAATCCAACTGCAAAATAGTATTACAATTTACTGACCCCTAAAGCAGCCAGAGATTTGGAAGACAGCTACCTGGCCAACTGACTGGAAGAGATCCATATTTGTGCCCATTCCAAAGAAAGGTGATCCCACAGAATGT
>NW_006922096.1:1496809-1514958 GCF_000298275.1 Orycteropus afer afer | reverse complement strand
GACCATTCCTTGGAGAAGGATGTCATGCTTGGCAGGGTGGAGGGTCGACGAAAGAGGGGGAGGCCTTCAACGAGATGGATTGATACAGTGGCTGCAATGATGAGCTCAAGTATAGCAGGGATTGTGGGGTTGGCGCGGGATAGGGCAGTGTTTCATTCTGCTGTGCATGGGGTCGCTATGAGTTGGAAACGACTCGACGGCACTTAACAACAACAACAAAGCAGCCAGAATTTTTTGTCTCTTAGTTCGTATTGTGGTCACACAACTGTGCTTAAAAGGATCTGCCTTTTCCTTTTTTATGGCATCATAACCAAATTTGTTTCAATGTTTTAAAATACATTCTAGAGAAGTGTATTCAGGCATGCTCTGGCTGTTACCCACCTCAAAACTAGTTACATAAGAAACAGAATCAGAAAATCAGAACAGAAAATCCAGCAAACAAACAGGTTAGTTTAATGGTCCTAACACTTACAGCAATAAATATTGTTTTCCCTTCTGCTTGGATACTGGGTACTGCCACGCTCAACACAGACAACCTGCTTGGATACCGGGTGCTGCCACCCTGAACGCAGGCTGAGCATCTTAAAGTTTAGCTAATAATAACCAGATTACAAATTCATACCTCTTATCAAGACAAATGCAAGTTTACCAGAAGCAAGATTCCTTCACTGCCCAAGGAGACAACATTGAATCCAGGCCAAGCTCTTCAGGTCATAGGTCAAAGGTTTGCTGGGGAAATCTCCAGGGGAGGGTGGTGGCAAGTGTTCTCCCCTGTTCTTGTGGCTAAGGACTGGCCACCAAATGGCACCCTTGGCAGACTAGCCAGGAAAATGCAACCATGAAGCTGAGTCCAGTTCTGTTTGGTGTGGCTGAAAGAACCATAGCTCAGGCGGAGGCAAGGAAAAAAGCTCTATCAGGAAGGCTAACTCTAAGGAATGCCAGGGACTGTGGTTGCTAAGGCAGTTCAGCAGGGCTTCGGGTTACTTTTACCTTTAAACTTCTTGTAGAAATAGAAAGGAGGAAAAAAGGGGGGCGGGCAAGTATAGACCTCCAGGGAGAGGGTGGGTAAGACACAAACAGCTTTGTTAAAAAGAACTCTGGTTTAAGTATTCCTGTCTTCACACATGAGAGCCCATCTGACAAATGAATGCTTGTAATGCTTGGCAAGATCAGCAAATAACAATATGAGCTTGCTATGCTTGCTTTCAAGTTCTCGAGAGTTAGTGAGAACATGAGGTAGTGAGGATATAAAAAAATGACAAATGGACAATTTATACTTTATACATAAAACACACACACACACACCATTTCAACAAAAACAAAAAACACAAATTATTCAAACAAAAAACTAAACCATACTCATACACCAGACACACCAGAGACCTGATCCCGAAATAGTCCCTCCTGAACAAAGTCAGCCTTCCTCTTCTGAGGAACTATATGAGGCAGGTTTCCTCACAGGACTGTCAACGGAGGAGCAGTACTATTGTGACTAGGGGAGACCCTCTCCAGCCCCCCTCAGTCCTGGTCCTGTGGCACCCAGGAAAAAGGTAGGGGCTTGCCAGAAGTCAGCACCTAACTTTTCCTTTTGCTTTTCCTTGTCTATGTGAAATGGACTGGTAGTGCCACCTGCAGACAGAGGCAGTGGGCTGTCTACCCAGGAAAAGAAAATCCCAGTGGCCGCTTAGAGCAGACCGCTTATGCTTCAGTCAGATGTAGGGAAATCACATCTCAGGGGGCAAAAAGCCCACCCAGTGATGCCAGAAATCTGTTGTAAGAACATAAGGTCCTTACCCACTGTGGCGAAGAGCCAATGATCGCAAGTTGAAGCAGGAAAGCAAAAGGTTTATTGTGTATTGTGGTAGTTAAGATTGTGTATTGACTTGGCTAAGCCTGGTTTTAAGTGGCTGGGCAGCTGGATGGAGTTATTCCCCATGATAAGACTGGTAATTGACTGCATGGTGGAATCTACTTGAGCGGCTGACTAGCTGCCTTCAGGATGTGGTCTGCTCCCAGTGTACAAGGAGAAGATTTAGGAATGGTCTGCAGCTTTTTGGCATGCTTGAATCCTGCATGTGCCAAGTAGTTGTTCAGCAGCCTGTCATGTCCTGCCAATCTTGGGACATTTTCTGGACTTGAGTTAGTGGCCTGCCATGTTGTTTGGTAATATTGGGACTGTGCCTTTTTACTTGTCAACCTTGGGTTTGTCAGCCTCAACAGCCAGCAGCTGCCTGAGTGAAGAAAAGCTTTCCATCCAGCTTCAGTGGGACAGGGGAGCTCTGGTGGTGTTCTGCCTAAGGTATCTGACAGCTAACAGAAGGCTAGCAGTTCAAACCTACCAGCCACTCCTCAGAAGGAAGATTGGGCAATCTACTTCCATAGAGATACCACCTTGGTAACCCAAGGATGGGTCGCTATGAGTCGACTCAACAGCAGTGAGTTTGTTTGTTTTGTTTCGTCAGTGGGCTGGAAGCAAGGAGGCAGCGCTGAAGCCCAAGGTTGAGGGGCTTTCACCCTGCCGCTAGAGCCTGGCGCTTTGAACTTGGACTTCTAGCCTCCAAAATTGTAAAAGAATAAATCCTCATTAATTTGAACCATCCATTTGTGGTATTTTCTGTTAGAGAAGCACAGAGTAACCAATACAAGTATCAATATCCAAGGAGACAGAGCAAATCATTTCTCGAAAATGCCTCTCTCCCCCAGCAAAGGCGTGAACATAATTATATAGGGAAATGGTAGGGGGTGGAAGATCCCTTGGAGTGCCAGGAATATCTTTGTTCTTCTCTTCCCGGGTTACTTCAGACTCAGTGTTCCTCTTCCTAGGGTTGTCTTGCTCCATAGGCTATGGTTCTCAGCCAAAACAAATCATGAGAGAGGATTATGCTTAGAAAAATGTATAATTGTAAACAACAAACCTAAAGAACTCAGTGTCTGCAAAGAGGTTGGCTATTCTATTTATTTAAAAGAAAACAAAAGGTAGGGGGAAAAAGCAAGTTAGTCACTAAGATTAGTGTCTACTTTAATTGTGCCTGCTAGTCTGTTATAGTTCTGCAATTTTCAGTGAGGGGCCCCTTCAGCCTTCCACTTCAGCCTTCCACACTTTCTTTGGAATGGACACAAACATGGATATTTTCCAGTCACTTGGCCAGTTATCTGTCTTCTAAATGTCTTGGCATAGTTGAATGATCACCTCCAGTGCTGGAGCCATTTGTTGAAACATCTCAATGAGTATTCTGTCAATTCCTGAAGGCTTATTTATCACCAATTCCTTTAGTGCAGCTGGACTTCTTCCTTTAATACCATGGTTCTTGATCATAAGCTACCTCCTGAAATGGTTAAACATTGACCAATTCTTTTTGGTACAGTTACTCCATGTGTTCCTTCTATCTTCTTTTGATACTTCCTGCATTGTTCAATATTTCATCCATAGAATTCTTCAAAATATTGAAACTTGAGTCTTGACTTTATTCTTCAGTTCTTTCGGCTTTAGAAATGCCAAATATGTTCTTCCCTGTTGGTTTTCTAACCCAGGTCTTTGAAAATTTCATTATAATTATTTACTTTGTCTTCTTGAGCTACCCTTTGAAATGTTCTGCTCAGTTCTTTTATTTCATCTTCCACTCACTTTAACTACTCTCCATTCTAGAGTAAGTTTCAGAGTATCTTCTGCCATCCATTTTGACCATTTCTTCTTTTCTTGTCTTTTCAATGACCTTTTGGTTTCTTCAAGTATAATGTTCTTGATGGCATCCCACAACTCCTCTGGTTTTTGGTCACTAGTGTACAATGCATGAAATTTATTCTTCAGATGGTCTCTAAATTCAGGTGGGATAAAATCAAGATCATATTGATTTCATGAACTTGTTTTAATTTTTTTCAGCTTCAACTTGTTCTATATGAGTAATTGATCATCTGTTCCACAGTCACCTCCTAGTCTTGCTCTGACTGATGATATTGAGCTCTTCCATAGTCTCTATCCATAAATATAGTTGATTTGATTTCTCTGTATTTCATCTGACAAGGTCTATGTAAATAGCTGCTGTTTATGTAGTTGAAAAAGATATTTGCAATGAGTAACTTGTTGTTGTTGTTGATGTTATGTGCCATCAAGTCAGCTATGAGTCATAGCGACTTTGGTTTCTGAGGCAGTATCACTATGGAAGTAGATTGCCCAACCTTCCTTCCAAGGAGTGGCTGGTGGGTTTGAACCACGAGCCTTCTGTTTAGCAGTCAAGTGCCTTAGGCACTATACTACCAGAGCTCCTTTTACACTACCAGAGCTCCTGTAACTTGTTAATCTTATAAAATTCCTTCAGTCTCTGGCATCATTTCTTTCACCAAAGCCGTATTTTCCAACTGCTAATGCTTCTTTGTTTCCAACTTTTGCATTCCAATCAATGGTAATTATTAATACATCTTGATTGTATGTTTGGTCAATTTCAGACAGTAGAAGTTGGTAAATATCTTCAATTTCTTCATCTTTGGCATAAATTGGTGCATAAATTTAAGCAATAGTAATATTAACTGGTCTTCCTTGCAGGTGTATAAATATCGTCTGATTACTGACAGCATCATACTTCAGGATAGATCTTGAAATGTTCTTTTTCATGATGAATACAACAAACGAATTGATGAATTCTTCTTCAGTTTTTCATTCCAAGCATAGTAGCCCATATGATTGTCTGATTCAAAGTGAGCAATTCCAGTCCATTTCAGCTCATTGATGCCTAGGATATCAATCTTTATGTGTTTCTTTTCATTTTTAACAATTTCCTTTTCCTGGATTCATACTTTGTCCATTCAACTTTCCAATTATTCATGAATATTTGCAGCTGTTTCTTCTCATTTTGAGTTGGGCCACATCACCAAAGGAAGGTCCTCAAAACTTTACTCCATGCATGTCGTTAAGGTTGACCTTACTTTGAAGAGGCAGCTCTTCTCCAGTTGCATTTTGCATGCCTTCCAACCTTCCAGCACTATATCGGACAATGTTTCATTGCTATTCATAACGTTTTCAGAGGTCGATTTTTTTTCAGAAGTGGATGGCCCTTTCTTCCTTCCCAGGCTGTCTTTGTCTGGAAGCTCTCCTGAAACCTGTTCACTATGGATGACCCTGCTTATATTTGAAATAATGGTGGCATAACCTCCAGCATCACAGCAACATCCGAGCCACCACATTATGACATACTGACAGGTGAGTGGGGGTCTAAAAATTTGATATTTCAGCATATAATGGAAAGTTGGAAAGCATCATTAATGCAATGTATTATTGGGATATAGACTAGAGCACAGTATAAACATTATGGGTATTAAGTCAGATAAAATTTAAACTCATTCACTTAAGACAGACTTCTTTTTTCTTTGCTAACCAGATGTTCTGCTGGGCATGAAGAATGTGAAGGTAAATTCAAGAGTGTTTCTGTCTCAAATACAGCAGAGACGCAGTCAAATTCTTTCTCTGTCACTTGTTATCAGTGTGATGTTGGGAAATTCAATTAATGTTTCTAAGCCTCAGTTTCCTCACTTGTAAAATTAGGACAACAATACCTGCCTCAATACAGTTTTGTGAGGATTAAATGAAATGACTTCTTAATAGGGACTGCTGAACAATAAGCAGTCAGAAAATACAGTTGTTCTTCTCTCTCCCTTTTTTTCTCTTTCTCATGAGAGAACTCTCACAGCTCTTTATGTGATGAAGATTGAATAAAATTAAATTTTCTCATAACACCTCACAAGAGAAGATAATTAATTAAAAAGATGCTGTGGGAGAATTACTTAAGTACTCTCAATTGTAATTATGGAATTCAAATCCCAAGTAAATAAAAACAATTTAATCAAAATTAAGTTTTGTGATGGGAACTGAAGTGGCACCATCAAGCTATAAAGACAGTTATTTTCATTTTGATGTCAAGGTTTCTGGCTCTTTGTGTATCTCTGCTATTGCACTATTTCTTGCTCTCCAACCATGAGAACTTGTGGTGGAACAGAAGTTCAATTATCATTTCAACAACTAATTTAATATATTCAAGTGCTTTTCTCTAACCGTTGGCCAATATTAACTGTTGGCTAACCCAAGACACATACTCAGTATCTTTTTCCATGCCTTTCTTCACTCCAGAAGATTGGAAAAACTATATCAATATTTCCAAGCCTTTCTTGCAGACAGAGAAGGCTATGTATGGGTCATAGCCCTGTCTTGTGGGATGTAAGATAATGTCTTCTGAGGAGTTCCTGAGCAGAATTTTATTATTCTGTTGAAAACAGTACATCCTTTCCCTTTTTCCTGCCTTCAGTATAATTATGACTTCTGAGGTTTTCATAACCATCTCAAGCCAACAAGGAAGAAAGTGTATAAGGGAGAGAAAGGGCTCAGTTCCTTGATGATATCGAGGGGTGATGTTTTCCATGTTTAACAATCAGTACAGTAGAGATGTCAGTTATTCAGAACACACATCTAATGACTGAAACGGAGGATGATCAGCTTACCATAATTTGTGAACTATCAAGTACTAGCCCTGATATCGTTGATAAGTTAGAAGAGGTTTGGACTGAACTTCCAATCTTCTTAAGCAGTTCTTACATACATTCTTGCTTACAGCCAAAGCATTCTTAATCAGAACAAATTGCTCTGTCAGAATCCTCATGCATCACAATGAAGAAAGAATTATATAAATATTTTAAATGTGGAAAAGGTAAAAAGATCATGTATATATGCACATACATATTTATATATATCAGCAGCATGTACTTTGACTAAGAACCACTAACATAATAATTAAAATGTGCTCTGGTAGCATAGTGCCTAAGGCACTTGACTGCTAACCAGAAGGCTCATGGTTCATACCCACCAGCCACTCCTCGGAAGGAAGATAGGGCAATCTACTTCCATAGTGATACTGCCTCGGGAACCCAAGGAGGAGTCACTATGAGTCGGGTCTCATTTGATGGCACATAACAACAACACCACCAATATGAAAACTATTCCCTGAAAATACATAAACTGAATTCATATTGTAAGCAGTACTGCAACATAAAATATGTTGAACTTTTAAGAATGTTTAAAATCAAAGATTTAAATGAAGAAAGGGTTTAAGGTTTAATTCAAAGAAGCACTTATTTGAATCAGCCAAAGCAAAGCAAACCAAACTCACTTCTCTCAAGTTGGATCTGACTCACAGCGACCCCTCCTTGGGTTTCTAAGGCAGTATCACTACAGAAGTAGGTTGCCCAACCTTCCTTCCGAGGAGTGGCTGGTGGATTTGAACCACCAGCCTTCTGATTAGCAGTCACATGCCTTAGGTACTATGCCACAAAAGCTGTCTAGATAATAAGTGTTCTGGTTACCTAGTGCTGCTCTGACAGGAATATACCACAAATGGGATGGCTGAACAAACAGGAGTTTATTCTCTTGCAGTTCAAGAAGCTAGAAGTCTGCGTTCAAAGTGACAGGCTCTAGGACCTATGTGAAAGCCCCTTGACCTTGGACTTCATCTCTGCCTCTTGCTCCTGGCCCACTGAAGCTAGAGGCATCTCTTCACTCAGGCAGCAACTAGCTGCTGAGGCTGACAAACCCAAGGTCAACAAGTAAAATGCCGCAGTCCCGATGTTACTAAACAACACGGCAGGCCATTAATTCAAGTCCATTGTAAGTCCCAAGGTCAGCAAAACATGGCAGACTGCTAAACAATGACACGGCTACATGCAGGGTTCAAGCATGCCATAAGCTAGAAACCATTCCCAAAGCTGTTTCTTATATACTGGAAGCAGACCCATACCCAAAGGCAGCTACTTAGCTGCTCACAGTAGATTCCACCCTGGAGTTGATTAGTCATCATGGGGAATACTACATCCAGCTGCCCAGCCATTCAACCAGGCCTGGCCAAGTTGACACACAAACTTAACCACCACAATAGTGAATTGGTTATTAAATAATTGCTAAAATATAAAACTCAAACTTCTCAGTGAACATCTGCCCCAAAATTCTTTCTCTTCTTTACATGATGAATATGCTGCTCAGCCAACATTCAGAACCGACTGCATACTGCATAGAGCACATTTTTTTTTTAATTGCTAGGACTATTTTGGCTGCATCTTGAAAAGCAGACATAATGGTGTTATGTAAAGAGAAAGACTTGGGGAAAAGATGTGGCCATAATTGGAGCCATCCTCACAATCATTATTATGTTTGAGCACTTGTGGAAGCCACTGTGTCAATCTATCTCCTTGAGAGTCTTCCTCTTTTTCACTGACCCTCTGCTAAAGAGGGAGCTCTGATAGCATAGTGCCTATGGCACTTGACTGCTAACCAGAAGCCTGGCTGTTCAAACCTACCAGCCACTCCTCAGAAGGAAGATGGGGCAATCTACTTCCATAGTGATACTGCCTCGGAAACCCAAGTAGGGGTCACTATGAGTCGGGTCTGACTCGACGGTACATAACAACAACAACAACTGCTATAAGAAGCATGATGGCCTTCTTCAGGGACATGTTCCTCCTGATAACGTGACCAAATTACATGAGTATTGCCATCCTTGCTTCTAAGGAGAATTCTGGTTGTACTTCTTTCAAGATAGATGTGTTCATTCTTCTGGCAGTATATGGTATATTCAATATTCCTCACCAACTTAATCCAAATACATCAATTCTAATTTGGTCTTTCTTATTCATTGTCTAGCTTTTGCATACTAATGAGGTGATTGGAAATAACATGGATTGAGTCAGGTTGACCTTAATCTTCAGAATGACATCTTTGCTCTTTACCATTTAACAAGGCCATTTGTTGCCGATTGCTTAATTCAATACATCATTTGAGTTTTTGACTGTCATTTCATGGGCACTGATTGTGAATTAAAATAAAATGAAATTCTTGACAACTCCAAACTTTTCTCCATTTATTGTAATGCTGCTTTTTGGTCCACTTGTGAGGATTTCTGTTTTCTTTATGTTCAGGTGAATCCATACTGAAGGCTGCAGTCTTTGATATTCATCAGTAAGTGTTTCAAGTCTTCTTCACTCTCAGCAAGCAAGTCTGTGTCATCTGAATATCTCAGGTTGTTAATGATTTTCCTCCAATCCTGATGCTATATTCTTTTTCATATAGTCCAGCTTCCTAGACCATTTGCTCAGCACACAGAGTGAATAAGTATGGTGAAACAATACAAACCTGATTTTAAACCATGCCATATCTGCTTCCCCTACTCGAACAAGTGCCTCTTGATCTATGCACATGTTCCTAATGAGTGCAATTAACTGTTCTGGAATTTCCATTCATCACAATTTGTTATCATCCACATGGTCAAATGCCTTTGCATAGTCAATAAAATGCAGGTAAACATCTTTCTGACATTCCTTGCTTTCAGCCAAACTCCATCAGACACCAGCAATGAAATCCCTTGTTCCACATTCTCTTCCGAATCCAGCATGAATTTCTGAAATTCCCTATTTATATATTGCTACACCATTTTTCAATTGTTTTTAGCAAAATTTTACTTGTGTGTAGTATCACTACTGTTTCACATTGTGATTTCCACAGGGAATTTTAAATATTTGACAAATATATTTTGTTGCAGAGACAAGCGTCATAATTCTAAATGTGTTAAAGTCATCTCCCCATATGTTTCAAATAGGGAAGATTTTTCAGTTAAAACAATGTTAAAGGTCAAGTGCATCCCTATGTCTCAGAAGAAAACCATAGCCTGTTTGAAAATTAGGTAACCTATTTTTCTCCTAAACTGATAAATTAGTGTTTCTACCAAGTATTATCTTTGTGGTTTCTATAATAAGGTTCCATCACAAACTCCTTTTGAAGAATTGTCACCTAGGAAACAAATTTTAAATTATTTGCAAATGGAAAATCTCCCTAAAAGGATCTACACATTTTAAATTTCATAAATCTTTAAATAAGTAATCTCAAAAGAGGATTTTGTTCACTGACCTAAAGAAAATTAATCAGATCAAGTAATACTTTAGTTTTTAGTTTTTCTGTAAAACTGTCATAGAAAGAAATAATCAAAGTTTTATTACCTAATTTCTCTGAAAATTTCTCTTTGCTTATTTGTTTCCAGAGTCATCTAAAGGTGATATTTCTACAACTCAACACAAAAATTAAAAATGTTTCAAAATATGGCTAAATTTATCTTGATGTGCAATGATTTTTCTTTATTTGGGGAAAAAGCTAGTTAAAGTCAAACAAGATATAAGAATAAAGTTTTCTCCAAAATCTGGTGGTATAACTGTAAAAAGGAATAGTCAACCCCCACTGCCATCTAGTTAATTCCAATTCATAGAAATCCTATAATACAGAGCAGAACTTCCCAATGGGATTTCCAAGGCTGTAAACCTTTGCAGAATCACACTACCTCATCTTTCTCCTGTGGAGAAGCTTGTGGATTTGAACTGCCAACCTTTTAGTTAGCAGCCAAATGCTTCAACCACTGCATCATCAGAGCTCCTTAAGAAGTAACAAGGGTAGGGGAGGGAATGATAAAAAAGAAAAAGTGTCTAGATTGCATGCCACTTCTAGAAAATATATGGATTATCAATTAATATACACACCTATACATATATATATATATATATATATTAGTTCTAATGTTTCCATTGAATCACTTAGTCCCACTATTGTTAGTCTATGCAGGAGGATATAATTTTCCCTGATAATTTTGGCAGCTCATGTTTTCCTTCACTCTACAGGCTGACAGATATTATCCGTAAGAGTAGAAGAATTAGCTGAAGATTACTGAAATCACACTACCAAATGAACCAGATACATTTTAACAAAATCATGTTTAACATAAATCTTTTTAAAATAGGCAACAAAATAATATGCACATTCAATTCCAGACCACGTGTAGTCTTTCTTCATTTAAAACCAAAACCAAACTCACTGCCTTAGAGTCAACTCAGACTCATTGTGACCCCTCCTTGGGTTTCTGAGGTGGCATCACTACAGAAGAAGATTGCTCAATCTTCCTTCCAAAACCTAACTGCCATCAAGTCGATGCCGACTCATAGCAACCCCCACTGGGTTTCCAAGGCTGTGAATCTTTAAGAAAGTAGATTGTCCCATCTTCCTTCTGCAGAGTGGATGGTGGGTTTGAACCACCAACCTTCTGCTTAGCAGTCAAATGCCTTAGGCACTACACCACCAGAGCTCCTTCATTTAAGAGTTGTTGAAACCAGTAGCCATGTGTGGTTAAGCAATTGTTTCTGTTTGGGGTCTATGCACATGCTCTTTATTAACTTTCACTTGTTTCTATGTCACTCATTGCTCCTCTTCAAGTCTGGTGATGGTCCCTGGGTCAGACTAGTACAGTTTAGTGTCTGGTAATTTTCTGTGTTTTTAAAGCTCATTCATGAAAGTGCAGCTTTTCACCAAACATATTTCTTTACAGCTACCTGTTTCCAGTCCTATTTGCCACTTACTCAATCTGTGTAGATGCTGGAAGTTCAGCTCATACAATTTCTTCAGAGTCCTAGATTCTTCTCTGGGAATTCCAAGATATACCTGGCTCTGAAATGTCTTCTTGACTAGGATGATGGATGATGTTACAAGATTATTTTGAAAGGGAAAGAACACAACTGAGTGCATCCCTGCTACTTCCTTTCTGTGATCCATTAAAATATTAACTAAATGACTTACTCGTTTAAGTAGTATTTACTGAGCACTTACTATATGTCATAAACTATGCTAAACACTGATACTGAACATATAGCATTAAACCAAACAGAAACCTACATTTTCATGAAACTTAAATTCCGGTGGTGGAGAGAGACAATAACAATTTGTTATGGATTGAATTGCGCTCCCCAAAATACGTACTGCCAGTCTTAACCAGGATATCTCTGAGACAATGCCATTTGGGAGTAGAGTTTGTTATGTTAACAAAACATGTTAATGTAAGGTGCTTTAAACCAATCACTTTTGAGCAGATCAGCCACAGAACACCAAGCAGAGATGGAAGTAGACACCAAGTCACATGAACAAGGAACCCAGGAACAGAAGCTGAAAAGAGACAAAGCCCTCCCCTTAGAGTTGATAGAGCTAGAAATCCTTCCCCTAGTGCCAGTGCCCTGAATTCAGACTCCTAGCCACCTAAACTGTAAGAAAACAAATTCCTGATCACGAAAGCCACCCATTTGTGCTATTTGTGTAACAGTAGCACTAAGAAACTCAGACAAAATCAATAGGTAAAGTATGCAGAATAGCAAAGAGTGGCAAGGGGTAACAAAATTGACAAGGCCATTAGGTAGAGTAAGGATGGGAAATGTTGCAGAAGTTAATGGGATAATGAACAAAATTTTTTATATTGTTAACCACTGCACTGGGGTTTTTCTTCTCATGCTTCATGCCATATATATATATTTTGCTATTATGTATTAAGTAATAAATAAGTAATATGTTCCTCCCTGCCTCTATTTAGTTCCTCTTAAACCCTAGTTGCATAGGAATTCATAAATATTCTATATTTAGATGATGTTTACTACAGTGAACACTCACTCATGTTGTTCCCAATAACCACATATATTAAATTTTCTCAGATATTTGTGCAAAATTCAGATCAATGGACCCATTCCAAATCAATGAAATCAGGATGTCTGGGAGGAGAACTCAGGGGGCTCACAAATTAAACACATCACTAGGTGATTTTTATTGATGCTACTTCAGATTCAAAAATGGATGCAGCTGAATATCAATAAGGAATTGCCAGAAATTCAAGCCAGCTCAGAAGAGATTGTTGAACAACAGATAACATTGCTAATGTCAGATAGATCTTGTTTGAAGGCAGAGAATACCATAGAATGTTTACTGTGTTTTATGGAGTATGTAAAGTCATTCACCTGTGTGGATCATAACAAATTATGCATAATATTTTGAAGAATGCAAAGTCCAGAAAACTTAATTGTGCTCATGAGGAGCCTATACATACACCAAGAAGAAGTTGACAAACAGAACAAGGGGACCATGTGTGGTTTAAAATAAAGAAAGGTGTGCATTAGGATTGTATTATTTCACCATACTTAGTCAATCTCCACTCTGAACAAATAACCCAAGAAATTGGACAATATGAGGAAAAATGAAGGAATGGAGGAAGACTTATCAACAAGCATATGTCCAATGCAGATGATACAACGTTGCTTGCTAAAAGCAAAGAAAAGTTCAAGCACTTACTGATGAAGATAAAAGACTACAGCCTTCAATTTGGATTGCACTTTAATATAAACAAAAATCCTCACAACTGGAATAATAAGCAGCATCATAATAAATGGAGAAATATTTTGCTTGGATCCCAATCAATGCGCATGGCAGCAGCAGTCAAGAAATCAAACGGCATACTGAATTGGGCAAATCTGCTGCACAAGACCTCTTTAAGGTATAAAACAGCAAAAAAATGTCACTTTTTCTTTTGAGGCCTAACTTGAGCCTGACCAAACCTGTGGTATTTTCAACCACTTCATATGCATGTGAAAGCTGGACAATGAGGAAGGAAGACAGAAGAATTAATGTCTTTGAATTTTGGTGCAGGTAAAGAATACTAAATATATTGCAGGCTGCCAGAAGAACAAACATGTGGGTCTTTTTTGTACAGACAAAATGCTTCTTATAATCAAGAATGGCAACATTTCATCTCATGCACCTTGGACATGTTATCAGGAGGAACCAGTCCCTGAATAAAGACAACATTCTTGGAAAAGTAGAGTCAGTGGAAAAGAAGAAGACCCTCGAGAAGATGGATTGACACAGTGGCTTCAACAATGGGCTCAAACATAGCAAGGATTGTGAGAATGGTCCAGTTTCCTTTGTTGTGCACAGGGTCCCTATGAGTTGAAAACAACTTGACACAACATTTAAGATTAAATGATTGCCACAACAGACCTCTGAGGCTCAGACAAAAAGACCCTGTTCTTGCCCTACGTCATAAGGGAACTTGCTTTGCTAAGTAAGGCAGGCTGAGATCTTTGAGCAGCAATCTCTGTGCAAGAGTTTTCTTAGAAGGGGTCTTGGGATCAACACCTATGGAAGAGAGGTAAGGAGACAAGATTAGAGAGAGGGAAGTCAAGTTGTAATTCTGATCACAGGACAGCTTTGGCTGTCTGAAAAATTAAAACTCTGAATTTTAAATTAGTGTTGCCCCACATTAGGACAAAGTGGCTATGACTTTATGCTGTCATTGTGTGCCTTTGAGTTGCTTGTGACTCTTTGAGACCACGTATGACAAGGTAGAACTCCATAGGGTCTCCTAGGCTGCAGTCTTTAGTGGAGAAGATCACCAGATTTTTCTGTCATTGAGCCTTTCATGTGACAGCCAAGTGCTTAATGAAAGTTCTACCAGGGTTCCTTGAAGACTTTATAGTTCCACTTTCATCACTTGTTGGATGCGGACTCCCCAGGCAAGAATATAATCTTAGGCTAGATGCCTCTTTGCAGGTAATTCCTGGAAGGACTGACAGAAACCCTAGCAGCTAAGGCTGTAAGTTTTTCCTTGACAGGGGTCTAAGTGACACATTTGGAGGAGGAAAGACTGAGGAAAACCAAGAGCATATTTGATCTGGTTCCTGATAGCTTTCCATTCCTGGCTTCCTGGACACATTTTCTACTCATGGATTCCAAAAGATTCCCTTCACCCTTACAATATTTTTTCTTCTTTGGTTGAAAGTAGTTGGAGTAATTTCTGTTTGAAAATAGCTTTAGTTCTGCTGGCATAGTGCCTAAGGCATTTGACTGCTAACCAGAAGGCTGACGGTTCAAACCCACAAGCCACTGCTTGGAAGGAAGGTTGGGTAATCTACTTCTATAGAGATACCGCCTTGGAAACCCAAGGAGGGATCACTGTGAGTTGAAATCAACTTGACAGCAGTTAGTTGGTGTTTTTTTTTTGAATAATAATAATAATAATAATAAAATGTCAGATGGATGTTGGTTGAAAGAAAATATCAGAAAGATATTTATCTGTTTTATTTACTACAAGAAGGCATTTGACTGTGTGGTTAATTACAAATTATGGATAACATTAAAAAGAATGGAATTCTAGAACACTTAATTTTGTTCATGTGAACCTGTACACCAATCAAGAAGTCAAATAGAATGAAGGGATACTGTATGTTTTAAAATTGGACATGTGTGCCAGGGTTATCTCCTTTTACTTTACATCTTCTATCTGTAAACTGAACATAATCTAAAAATTGGACAACGTGAAGGACGGCTTAGCCCTCAGGACTGGGAGGACACTCAACAACCTGCAAGGGATCAGTGTTAGATTATCCAATAAGCAAAGTAAGCACATGGGTTTCACATATGAAATTGTTCATGACAGAATAGTAAGTACATGTAAACCTATGCTTACCTTCCTTACTGAGTAATCTGCCCCTGCATGGGATATGCAGATTACCTTATTTGTCAAAAATGAAGATGCCTGGGAACATTTACTGAGGAAGGTAAAAGACTACAGCTTTTAGTATGGCTTATATCTGAGAGTGAAGAAAATGAAAATCCTCCCAGCTGGAACAATAAACAACATCATGATAAATGGTGAAGAAATTGAAGGTGTTAAGGATTCTACTTTACTTGATTAATAATCAAAGCCCACGGAAGCAGCAGTCAAGAAATAAAATGATTTGCATGGAGAAATTCTCCTGCTAGATACGTCTTCAAAGTATTAAAAAGCAAAGATGTCATTTTAATGATTAAGAAGTACCTGGCCCAAGACATAGACTTTTCCAAAGCCTTGTGGACATGCAACAGCTGAACAACAAAAATGGAAGACTAAAGAAGAATTGATGCATTCAAATTGTGGTGTTGTTAAAAAATATTGAATATACCATGCATTGCCAGAAGAACAAGAAAATCAATCTTCAACAAAATACATCCAGAATGTTCCTTAGAAGTGAGGATAACAAGACTTCATCTTGCATTACTGTGGGCATGACATCAGGAGAGCTCAATCACTGAAGAAGGACATCATGCTTGGTGAAGTAGAGGGTCAGAAAAAAAGGAGACTCAATTCTATAAATGGACAAAATAACCACAACAGTGGGCTCAAACATACCTATTATTGTGAATGTGGCACATGAACAGGCAACATTTCGTTCTATTATACATAAGGTTGCTATGAGGCACAGCTGACTTGACAGACCTTAACAACAGCAACAATGTTACAGACTCTTGTTCTTCTTATATCATAGTTTTATTTGTCTTTGGGAGAGGGGGAGTTAGGTTTACAGAGCCAATGTTGAACACTTTTTCAATGTTTAGGGCATTTCTGTTGAAGTTATCTGATGACAACCCCATTGCATGAATCTCTGAGTTCTGGGGCATGATTTTAGAATCTCTAGGGCTTGGAGTCATACTGAAAGTACCATGGACTTTCAAAAGAACTAACCAATCTGTCCTGGAAGAAATGCAGCAGGAATGCTCTTTGGAAGTGAGAATGGTCAGACTTTGCTTGACCTATTTTGGTCATGTTGTCAGAAAGGATCATTTCCTGGAGAAGGATATAATGCTCGGTAAAGTGGAAGGTCAACGAAAAAAAAGGAAGACTCTCAATGAAATGGATTGACACAGTGGCTGCAACGATGGGCTCAGGTATAGCAAGTACTGTGAAGCTGGCACAGGACTGGGCAGTGTTTCGTTCTGTTGTCCATAGGGTCGCTATGATTTGGAGCCGACTTGACGGCATCTAACTACAATAACAACAACACCAGGGCTTGGAGTCACTAGCAGGTTTTCACAAGGGTCCCTGTCTCCCTGTCTCACTGGGTCCATTTAGAAACAGTTAGGTTCATACCTGGAGCTACTGGGGTAAAATGTAGCTTCTTTGATTGTTCTAGGATAACAGGAGGAACATTCCGGCTGTAAATCTTCCAGGACAGATTTGTTAGTTATTCTCACAGTCCATGGTACTTTCAATGTTCTTCACCAACATCACAAGTCAAAACTATCAACTCTTCTTAGGTCTTCCTTATTCATTGTCCAGTTCTCACATGTTTATGAGGCAATTGAAAATATGAAAATACTATGGCTTGGGTTAGGAGTCTTCAAGTGGACGTCTTTGCTCCTTAGCACTTTAAAGAGGTCTTTTGCAGCAGATTTGTCCATACATTGTGTGATCTCTTGGCTGTTGCTTCCATTGGCATTGATTGCGGAATCAAGTAATATAAAACCTTTGACAGCTTCAATTTCTTATCCATTTATCATGATGCTGCTTATTGGTCCACTTGTGACGATTTTTGTTTCCCCTCTATTGTAGACTGAGTCTTCAATCTTCATCAGTAAGTGCTTCAAGCCATCCTCACTTTCAGCAAGTAAAGTTGTCTAATCTGCATATCACAGGTTGTTAGTCATCCTTGAATCCTGATGCTACATTCTTCTTCATATAGTCCAGCTTCTTGAATTATTTGCTCAGTATACCAATTGAATAAGATTGATGAAAGAATACAACGAAGACACATTCCCTTCCTGATTTTAAACCATGCAGTATCCTATTGTTCTATTCGAATGACAGCCTCCTGGCCTATGTATAGTTTCCTCATGAGCATAACCAAGCGTTCTGGAATTCCCATTCTCCTCAATGTTATCCATAATTTGCTATGATCCACAAATTAAATGCTTTTGCATAGTCAATAAAACACAAGTAAACATATTTCTGGTATTCTTTCCTTTGAACCAAGATCTATCTGCAATCAACAATGATATCCCTTATTCCACGTCCTCTTCTGAATCTAGCTTGCATTTTTGGAAGCTCTCTGTCAATATACTGCTGCAGCCATTTTTGAATTATCTTCAGTAAGATTTTTCTTGTCTGTGATATTAATGATTGTTGTTGTTATGTGCCATCTAGTCAGACCTGACTCATAATGACCTCTACTTGGGTTTCCGAGGTGGTATCACTTTGGAAGTAGATTGCCCAGCCTTCCTTCTGAGGAGTGCCTAGTGGGTTTGAACCACCAGCCTCTGGTTAGTGGTCAAGTGCCTTAGGCACTATGCTACCAGAGCTGCCAGCAGTATTAATGATACTGTTTGATAATTTCCACATTCTGTAGGATCCGCTATCTTTGGAATGGGTATAAATATGGGTCTTTTCCCTGCACATATAGTACTGCTTGGTCAGTGAAGGCAAACATGGGTAGATGGGTGGATAGATGGGTGGACA
>NW_006922096.1:1474767-1476559 GCF_000298275.1 Orycteropus afer afer | reverse complement strand
GTATGGCAGCCTCACCCCCTCACTACTGGACAGCAGCTATGGCTCCATCCCATTGGCTCAAATGAATGAGCAGCCCCACACTCCAAAACCAAGTTGGTGAAGGACTGGATCTTTGAAACCTAGGGGGCTGTGGTCGTTCCACCCACAAAGGCCATGGTCCTACCCCTTCAGGCTGAGGCAGCTCTGCTTCCATTTCCTTGGTCTCCGCTTCTGCCGATTAATGCCAAAGGCAACCCACTCCGCTGAAAAAACCTGCCCAAAAAGCACCTGGTTTTTTTGCTCCATGGGCTGGCCAACCTGCTACTCCATTTCATGCCAATCTTTTCTACCAATTAATGCCCGAAGGCAACCCACTTCACCAGTAAGCCACCTAACCAAAGGCATCAAGCTTTCTCCTCCGTGGGCTGGTAAGGCTGTTGCTGTCTCATGCTGGTTCTCTGGGCTCTGCTCCTGCCATCTCTCATGCCAGTATCTTGCTCTACTCCTGCTGCCTGTCATGCTATATTCTGGGGTCTCTCTGCCAGGGTCTCAGGTCAAGGATGCACTCCACTCCTGTTTCCACATTTTAGGTATCTGTCAGAGCAGCACCTCACTCTCTCAGTACCAAATTCTGTTCTAGTTACCTAGTGTTACTCTAACAAGAATATACCACAAGTGGGATAGCCTTGAAAAAAAGGAGTTTATTCTTACAATTTGGAGGCTTTAAGTCCAAGTACCAGGCTCTAGGGGCTGGGTAAAAGCCCCTCAAACTTGGGGTCCAGCTCTGCCTCCTGTTCTGGGCTCACTGGAGCTAGAGGCATTTCTTCACTCAGACAGGTGCTGGCTTCTGAGGTTGAGAGGCCCCAAGGTCAATAAGTAAAAAGGCGCAGTTCCAATGTTACCAAGCCACACAGCAGGCCATTAATTCAAGTCCATTGTAAGTCCGAAGGTTGGCAGAGCATGGCAGGCTGCTGAACAATGACACAGCTACATGCAGGGTCCAAGTGTGCCACAAGCTAGAGACCATTCTCAAATCTTCTCCTTATATCCAGGAAGCACACTACATCCCAAAGGCAGCTACTCAGCTGCTTGTGGTAGATCCCACCATGGAGTTGATTGTCAGTTTCATCATGGGGAATAACTACCACCAGCTACCCAGCCACTCAACCAGGCCCAGCTAAGTTGACACACAAACATAACTACCACAGTGACCCTATACACAGCAGAACAAAACACTGCCTGGTCCTGTGCCAGCCTCCCAATCCTTGCTATATTTGAGCCCATCATTGTAGCCACTGTGTCAGTCCATTTTGCTGAGAGCCTTCCCCTTTTTTATTGACCTCTCACTTTACCAAGCATGATATCCTTCTCCAAGGAATGGTCCCTTCCTGCAACATGACCAAAATAGGTGAGGCAAAGTCTGGCCATTCTTGCTTCCAAGGAGTATTCCAGCTGTACTTCTTCCAGGACAGATCAATAAGAATTTTTCAGTATTATTTCCAAGAAATGTGAATGTTAATGTGAATTTTCAGTTGGATAGAGCCCATAAAAAGCTCATAAAATGGAGACAAGCTACACAGGCCCTCTCCAACAACGAAAAGAATTGACACAGATACAGATGATAAACCTAGAGCCATGAGCTTTGAAAGGAAGGATACAGTGGATTAAACACCAACTAGTAGAAGAACCTGCATGAAAAGAGTGAATTAGGAGACAAACAGAGTTGTGAGCTGTCAGCTATCCTGAAGAGATGGAGAGTTTGAATATTTCCAAGTGTTGTTAGGACCAGAGAATTAATCTAAAAATGGGCTCT
>NW_006922096.1:1469520-1474157 GCF_000298275.1 Orycteropus afer afer | reverse complement strand
AACATTATTTTCAATTGAGAGAGAATGAAACCATTGCCTTTGCGTATAGGAACCAGACAAGGATACCCTCTATCTCCACTTCTGTTCAACATTGTATTAGAAGTCCCAGCCAGGGCAATAAGGCAAGAAAGGGAACCAAAGGCATCCAAAATGGTAAGGAAGAAGTAAAACTAACACAATTTGCTGATAATATGATCCTGTACATAGAAAACCCAAGAGAGTAAGCAAGAAAACTAATTGAGAGGTTTAGCGTAGTGGAAGGATACAAGATCAACATCCAAAAGTCAGTTGGCTTCCTCTACATTGGCCAAGAGATTGCTAAAAAGGAAATCAATACCATTTACAATAGCTACCAAAATTAAAATAATTAAATTAAATACTTGAGAATAAATCTCAAAAAAGACCTGCACAAAGAAAACCACAAAACATTACTTCAAGAAACCATAAGAGATCTACATAAATGGAAGAACATACTATGCTCATGTATAGGAAGATTGAACATTGTGAAGATATCAATACTACTCAAAGCTATCAATACATTCAATGCAATCCCAATCCAGATCTTATCAACATTCTTTAAGGATATGGAAAAATGACTCACTAATTCCACTCCTTGGAAGGAAGGTTGGGCAATCCTACTTCTGTAGTGATACTGCCTCGGAAACCCAAGGAGGTGTCGCTATGAGTTGGGGCCGACTAGACGGCAAATAACAACAACAACAACAATTTTATATGGAAAGGAAAGAGACCTTAGATAAGCAAAGTACTATTGAAGAAGAACAAACTAGAAGGTCTCACTCCCAGATCTCCAAACCTACTATACAGCCACTGTGGTCAAAACAGCCTGGTATTGGTACAATAACAGACACATAGACCTGTGGAATAGAATTGAGAACACAGAAATAGACCCATTGACCTATGGTCAGCTGATTTTTGACAAAGGGCTGAAAACCATTAAATGGGGAAGAGATGGTATCTTTAAAAACTGATGCTGGTAAAACTGGATATCCATTTTCAGAAAAAAAATGAATCAAAATCCATACCTCAAACCATACACAAAAACTAACATCAGGTGGATCAAAGACTTAAAGGTGAAACCTAAAACTATATAATTCCTCAAAGGAAAAATAGGGGCATATTTAGGGGCCCTAATTTATGGCATAAATAGACTACCAAGCATAACCCAAAATGCACAAACAGTAGAAGAACATCAAGATGAATGGGACCTTCTAAAAATTAAATTTTTATTTGCTTCAAAAGACTTCTCCAAAAGAGTAAAAATAGAACTTACAGAGTGGGAAAAAAAAAAAAAAATGGCAATGATATATCTGACAAGGGGCTTATCTCTAAAATTTATAGAAAACTCCAACACCTCAACAACAAAAAGACAAAAAATCCAATTAAAAAATGGGCAAAAGACATGAATAGACACTTCACCAAAGAAGATATTCAGGTGGCAAACAAACACATGAAAAAATGTTTATGATCATTAGTCATTGTTGTTGTTGTTATGTGCCATCGATTTGGCCCCAACTCATAGCTACCCCTCCTTGGGTTTCCAAGACAGTATCACTATGGAAGTAGATTGCCCAACCTTCCTTCCGAGGATTGGCTGGTGGGTTTGAACCACCAGCCTTCTGGTTAGCAGTCCAGTGCCTTAGGCAAATGTGCTACCAGAGTTCCCTATTAGTCATTGTTGTTGTGGTTGTTGTTATTTGCCATCGAGTCGGTCCCGACTCATAGCGACCCCTCCTTGGGTTTCCGAGGCAGTATCACTATGGAAGTAGGATTGCCCAACCTTCCTAGTCATTAGAGAGATGCAAATCAACACAACAATGAGATAAAATCTTGCCCCAGCATTAATAGCAAAGTTCAACAAGACAGAAAATAGCAAATGCTGACAAGGATATGGAAAGATTGGGACTCTCATACACTGCTGGTGGGATTGTCAAATGATACAGACACTGTAGAAAGCAGAATGGTGATTTCCCATACAGTTGGAATTACAAATGCAATTTGACCCAGCAATTCCATTACTAGGTATATATCTTAAAGAAGTAAGAGCTGGGACAAGAACAGATATATGCACACCCATGTTCATCACAGCACTATTTATAATAGCAAAAAGATGAAAATGACCTAGGTGCCCATCAATTGAAGAATGGATAAGCAAACTATGGTACATACACAGAGTGGAATACTTACTATGCAACACCAAAGAATAATGTATAATCTATAAAACACTCCATAATGTGGATCAATTTGGAGGACATTATGCTGAGTGAAATATGTCAATCACAGAAGGACAAATATTGTATTAGTTCATTATTGTGAAAATCAAGGAAAAGTTTATATATGGAATGAAAATTTCATTGCTGGTTACCAGGGTTGGGAGGGGAAGGGAGGTAACACTGTTAGAAAGGTAGAGACAAGTATTCATTTGGGTGAAGAAGAGGGAAATGACCAAATGTGAGTGATCAACATGGTGGCATTGAGGAAGAGGAAGACATAGAGAGGTGCATGGGAGGTACAGACCACAAAGTTGAACCTTTTTGTACCTATAGTACTACATTTTCAGTCATTGAACTACAAGTGGATAGATGGGTGGCCAGGCTGAACAATTAGGTATGTCTAGGAAGCGGGTAGTGTGGCCATGACCATGTATAGAATTGCAGATGATGTTTCTACAAGATATTTGTAGTGGCTAAAGCACTTGACTGCTAACCAGAAGGCTGGCGGTTCAAACCCACCAGCCACTCCTCGGAAGGAAGGTTGGGCAATCCTACTTCCGTAGTGATACTGCCTCGGAAACCCAAGGAGGGGTCGCTATGAGTCGGGGCCAACTCGACGGCACACAACAACAACAACAACAGTAAGAATGTCCAGGTACATAGAAGAGCTGACAAGGGACAAGGTTGTGATGACTTCTTGGCCTAGCCAGCTACCCACAGGGAGTGAGCAGTTGGGACTATGGGCTCAAGACCATGGCTACAAGGTACATCAAGCTCAACTGGCATAGCACACTACACAAAACCATTGTTCTACATCTCATTTTGGCAAGTAGCAACTGGGATCTTAAAAGCTTGGAAGTGACTATCTAGATGCATCAATGGGTCTCTCCTCATCCAAAGCAAAGAAGAAGGAAGAAAACCAAAGACCCATGAAAATAATTAGACCAAGGGACTGGTAGACCATGCGATCATCAGCCTGTATGACCATGAGACCAGAAGAATTAGATGGTGCCCAGCTACCACTGTCAACCACTTAGAGGGGGATCAGTTCAGGAGATCCTGGACAGAGTGGGAGAACAATGTGGGACAAAACTCAAAATCACAAAAAACGACCAGGTTTGCTGGTCTGATGGAGGCTGGTGAGACCCCTGAGACTACAGCCCCTAGCTAGCTCTCAGGTCTGGAAAATTGAACTCATTCCTGTGGCTTCCAACCAAATAATAGGCATATGGGCTGAACAGTTACATCGTAGATGTACTACTTGGAAGGATCAATCCTGGGAGAACAGAAGGGAAGTTTTTACACAGGGAGACAGCTCAGTGTGGGGAGGGGAAGGTGGGAGTGTGTGGAAGGGACAGACACAGGGAATAGGTAACTACCAGGAGGACAGCTGTTACATTGTGGGGAATTGCAGTCAATGTCATGAAACAAAATGTGTATGAACGGCTATATGAAAAATGAATTTGCTCTGTAAACTTGTACCCAAATCACAATAAAATTAAAAAAAAAAGGAAGAAAAACACTCACCCCAAGGAACTTGCAAAAACTCAAGAAAAGTAGGTGTCAAGAAAATATTCTATAAACTTTGACAGAAATAAGATTTAAAAAAAAAAGTGGTGGCTGGGGGAGGAACATGCAAAGTGAGACCGATAGAAACCACACAGATACCTTAATATCCTGAGAGTGAAATATATATTCAGATACGAACATTCTAAAAAAGATTACTTTTCATGGGCATTTTCTTAGGAGGATTTTTGAGGAAGCCTTAAGAAAATAAAGAAAGAAATTGAAAAAGTGGTACCCATATGGAAAGTGTACATACCCACTTTATATGGGAAAAAAAAAGAGATCCTGGATAAGCAAAACACTGCTAAAGAAGGAGAAAAAAGTGGATAGCCTCATAATCCCTGATCTCAACACCTACTATATAGCCATAGTATTCAAAATAGCTTGGTATGGGTACAGTGACAGTCACATAGACCAATGGAACAGAATTGAGAACCCAGAAGTAAATCCATCCACCTATGGACAGCTGATCTTTGACAAAAAAAAAAAAAAAAAACATTAAATGGGAAAGTGATAATCTCTGTAGCAAATGGTACTGGCAAAACTGGGCATCCATATGCAGAAAAAATGGAACAGTATGTATATCTCACACCATATATAAAAATTAAATCAAGGTGGGTCAAAGACCTGAATGTAAAATGCCAAACCATAAAGATAATCAAAGAAGATATAAGGGCAAACTTGGGGCCCCTAACACATGACATAAATACACTGCTGCTGCTGCTGCTGTTATATGCCGCTGAGTCGGACCCGACTCACAGTGACCCCTCCTTGGGTTTCCAAGGCAGTATCATTAGGGAAGTAGATTGCCTCATCTTCCTTCTGAGGAGTGGCTGGTGG
>NW_006922096.1:1466189-1468945 GCF_000298275.1 Orycteropus afer afer | reverse complement strand
AATCTACTTCCATAGTGGTGCTGCCTCAGAAACCCAAGGAGGGATAGCTATGAGTCATGGCTGACTTGACGGCACATAACAACAACAAAAACAATAACAATCTCTACCTATATATTTATATGTGTTGCAAATATAAACATGAACGTAGTAGAGCATTAGGAGACAAAGTTATGAAAACATCTTAGTTGTAACCAAACACCTTCAGGGAATGTCTCACTGGGTATGGAGGCTCAGGACCACAGTCTCTTTGGAAACTAAGGTAAATTGACATGACATAGTCCACATAGACAATGTTCTACATCTTACTTTGTCTGCTCACAAGATTTAAAGACCCAGTTATACATCAGAACAGATTATAGTACAGTAGAGATTAATGTAAGCCAATAGTAATTTCTAAATTACCTGAAATCTAAAGAAATACCAATGCATCTGAATGCAATAAAAATATTATAGGGAGTTCCAGGGAATTTCTTAAAAATGGAATAATGATCCCTGACTTCAAGATGTTTACTATGTAGTAGAGAAACTAGATTTTTAAATGATGAATTTAATATATAGCATTATATCAAAAACATCATAAAATAAATATTTAAAAATATATATATAATATGGTGGTTTAAAAAAAAAGAGGAGAATATCAAAGAATCCATGCACCCTATTTGCCATATTTGAGTCTTGTCACATCAGCAAATGAAGGTCCTAAAAGCTGTACTACATCCACATCACTGAGGTCACCTCTACTTTGAGAAGGCAGCTCCTGCAGAATTATATTTGGGTGCCTTCCAACCTGAGGGGTCCATCTTCTGACACTATACCAGAACATGTTCCCTCGGTATTCATAAGGTCTTTGCTGACTAAGTTCTTTAGTGGTTTGCCAGGTCCTTCTTTGGAGTCTGTCTTAATGAATGCCAACTTTCACTGTCCTTCTAGATGTTTTAAACAAATGAAGATCAAATGGGAGAAGGTAAAACTAAACACATGCCAAATTTCTTCCTTGCACAGCATTTTTAGAATCTTAAGAACTAAAATCAGGGAGGGAGACAGTACGTATTTTGAAAAGACGGCATTTCCATCAATGAGTTTAAAGAAAGGGTGCTTATAACTTCTATCAAAACTAAAACATTAAGAAGTGCTGTATACTAACGTTAACATTCACAATAAATCTGTTCCCAAATAACAACATTGAGATTTGGGCAAATGCAGAAAACTAGGGGTTTTTGAGTTTAAAAGTGCCACCGTGTGGAAATAAGCAAGCATTACTCTCTCCTATAAGTTTATTCCATTTGCTAACTTCATATTTGGCAGCACAGTGCCTAAGGCACTTGACTGCTAACCAGAAGGCTGGCGGTTCACACCCACCAGCCACTCCTCGGAAGGAAGATGGGGCAATCTACTTCCGTAGTGATACCTCCTCGAAAACCCAAGGAGGGGTGGCTAATGAGTTGGGTCCGACTTGAGGGCACATAACAACAACAACAACTTCATACCTAGTATCTTGAGATTTATGATGATTAAAAGCATTATTTCTAGTGAATACTGCCCAATTAATCACATCAACAAAATAGTTATGATTTATTAGCCATTACATTTCATTTGATGGGACAAGTGATAGATGTGAGCTGAAGATACAGCATTATTTTATTCACCACTAGATTCTTAATGCTTAGCATAATCTCTGGTACGAAGCAGAAGATAAATACTATTTGAACTAACAAAATAAAGAATAAGCTATATTCACATAAGCTATAAATATGAAGGCAGCATTCATTCCTCTTTTGCTTCATACCCAATATCCGAAAACTCTATTGATTCTGTGTTCGAAACTTCACTTGAGTCAAGACCTACTCCATTTGCTACCCAGGTTTAGGCCCAGGTTTTCTCTTCTCTATGCACTCTGTCCCTAACTAGTCTACTTCTAGGGTTTCTTTTAATGCATCCAGCCTTCTAGCATGCTAGCAGAGGTACCCTGTTAAAACACAAAACTGATTAACTGTCTTCATGTGGAAGACAGTGGGAAAATATGATGGAGTAAGGAAGGTGGCACATTCTATCCATCAGAAAACAGCTATAAACTGAATAATAATTTTAAAAAATAAACATTTCCTAGCTCTGGAAATCGATGAAAGTGGCAAAGTGACAAAGAGTTAACAATTTAAAAAAATTGTCAAGTGTGTGTAAGGACAGTAAGAATCTTTAGCATGGTGGACTGAGGATACTTTCAAACCCTCTCCTCCTACACAGCATTGTAAGTGCAGTAGTTCAATAAGAGAGAGGCAGCCTTCAGTCTTAGAGGGGACTGCCATTATTTTGAGCAAACGACAAAAGATCTACACCCAGTGGCATAATTAATAGAAGTGGCAATCTCAGTGGCAAGCCAACAAGGAAGGGCAGAATTTTACCAGCCTGATATTGCAGTCCCAAGTATGGCAAGCAATTGACTGGTGGGCAAACTAGAGATTTTATAGGGAGACCTGGAAATACAACAGCTATAGAAAGGCTTGCACAGTATTTTTAGAATCTTAAGAACTAAAATCTTAAAAGCTCACCACATATCCCTGGTTCTCTTCTGCAAGCACACACGGGGAAGCAAAAGAGAGCCCAGACAATCCACAAATACTAGTCTAATCAGGAGGCCCACCACTTGTCTGTCAATTTGTCATAATGTGGTGGTTTGCATGTTGCTAAGATGCTCAAGGGAGCTCTGGTAGCATAGTGGCTAAGGCACTTGACTGCTAACCAGAAGGCTGGCGGTTCAA
>NW_006922096.1:1465053-1465643 GCF_000298275.1 Orycteropus afer afer | reverse complement strand
TACTTCCGTAGTGATACTGCCTCGGAAACCCAAGGAGGGGTCACTATGAGTCAGGGCTGACTCGACGGCACATAACAACATAACAACATAACAAGATGCTCAAAGTTATACTGTCATAATTTCAAATACCATCAGGGTCACTCATGGTAATCAGATTTCACTGAAAGAAAGAAGGACTGACAATCTACTTCCAGGAAAAAAAAAAAAAAAAAAAAGGCCATTGATAATCTTATAGATAGCAGTGGAACATTGTCTGACATAGTACGCTGTAAGATGAGCTTCTCAGGTTGGAAGGCACTCAAAATATGACTAGGGAAGAGCCGCTTCCTCAAAGCACAGTTGACTTTAATGATATAGATGGAATAAAGTTTTTTAAAACTTTCTTCTGCTGATGGAGCACTGTTCAAAACAAAAATAAACAACTGCAAATATCTGTTACTAATTGGAGCATAAATTTTAGAAGTATGAAGCAAAGAAATTTGGATGTTGTCAAAAATGAAATGGAACAGTTGAAAATCAATATCCTAGGCATTAGTGAGCAGAAATGGATGAGTATTGGCCATTTTGAATTGGACAATCATATGGCCTAC